>NW_013622407.1:446-589 GCF_000695525.1 Brassica oleracea var. oleracea
AGGTGGGCTTCGAGTCATGCCTTAGGTCCCTTTGGGCCGTCTTTCGACTTGAAGCGTTTATTACGACTTCTTTCGATAAAAACGAACTTTCCGAGAGTTTTATCGTAAAGTTTGATTGATGACTTCAAATGACGAGAAACATG
>NW_013622407.1:624-805 GCF_000695525.1 Brassica oleracea var. oleracea
CTACGGTCTTCGGGAGATAGCATTAAAGAGTAGACGAGAATGCATGGATTCGTGTCGTATCGATTTTTAAGAAAGCACGGTCGCTACGTAGCTCGGTCGCTACGTAGCTCGGTCGCTACGTAGCGACCGAGCTTCGGTGAGAGCTCAATCGCTACGTAGTGACCGAGCCGTGTACGTGCTC
>NW_013622408.1:0-804 GCF_000695525.1 Brassica oleracea var. oleracea
ATCATTATAATAAATGATTCATTAAGGATAACATTGACTTTAACCGTTTTAACTTTCAACTTTAGAACTCGAATGCGAAAAAATCAAAGCAAAAAATAGTATAGAGAAATAATAATATAGATAGATATAAGATAAACATGTGGACTGCAACTAGTTAAAGAATTAAATACTCATTTTACTAATTTCTGGAATTAAAAAGGAAAATCACGACCATGTTCAAATTAACACACCTTTGTCATTTACTATTTAAAGATTTTTTTGGTAATCATTGTTTTGCATAGCCAATTATAAGTTGATGTATTATTTTGTATAAACAACAGTTAGAAAATAAAATTCTTGAGATGTAGATTAAAGCCTAATATCGTTACATTTAAGTGGATGATATATTACCATGCCAAGAGATGGAATTCCATAAAGTTGGATTTGGTTCTCGAGTAACACGCTTGATCTTACAAGATTCAGATAGATAGTTTCACTAGTTAAAGGAAAGGTTAAAGAAAACCTGAGAGGTTTGTTTTGACAATGCAGGATAAGAAGCTTTAGAGTGGAGGAATAGTTCTTGATGCTACAGTTTTTGATTGATTAGGGGTAATGCAAGAAGTGGCATCAAACCTAAAGTCTTGTTGCGTCTAAACCTAAAGTCTTGTTGCGTCTTATCACCTAAACACAGAATTAGTATTTTGAATGCAGAAACATTCCAAGTTTTATTTTGCAATCAAAATAATCAAAAAGATAATTTATTTCTTGTTGCCGTTAAACAATCTACTCAAATCCCCCCATAGAAGAAAGTAAGAAAAAAAAAAA
>NW_013622409.1:0-804 GCF_000695525.1 Brassica oleracea var. oleracea
AAGGAACCACATACACTACATCAGAAGCAGACCAGGCGACTGAGGACAATCATGAGGTTAGCTATGTGAATGGACAAGGATGGCAGTACAAGAACTATCACCCGAACCCTAACGTGAGGAACAACCCCCACCTGTTCAACAACCCTAAACCCGATGGTAACGCAGAAAATGCTCAAGGCAATCAGGTTCAGAACAGTGGCTACCAACGGGGGTATGGAAATCAAGGAAGAACATTTGTCCTCAGCCCAGCTCAGAATACTCAGTTCCACAACCAGAAACAACCGACTAACCAGCAGCCTGGACAGCCTGCTCAAACTGCTCCACAAGACGAGATGAAGAGTCTTGCCAATATGATGAGCCAGCTGCTCCAAGGACAGCAGATCCAGGGAAAAGCACTGAATCAGGTCACAAACGACATCAATACCCGAATGAATCACATGTTCAATGACCTGAGTGCCAAATATGATAATGTCTCGAGCCATATGAGGCAGATGGATATTCAGATTGCTCAGACTGCTGAGAGTGTGAAGAGACAGCTGAGAGTGTGAAGAGACAGCAAGGCACTCTTCCTGGAAAAACAGATAAAAATCACAAGGAGTGCAATGCAGTCGCGCTTAGGAGTGGGAAGCAGTTAACTGATCTGGCGCCCAAGATATTCACAACAGCTGAAAAGGGGAAGCAGAAAGAGTCAGAACAACCACCAGTAACCGCACCAACAAGCGAGGAAGAAGCAGGGTTTCCTGCTAAACATACTCCAACCACTACAGAGCAGCCTACTGTGGTTGTTCGCCCAGCTGCAGAACC
>NW_013622410.1:0-804 GCF_000695525.1 Brassica oleracea var. oleracea
CAGACCTCTTCTTCATCCTATCAAGCTCTAATCTTGCCATTTTGGCTATTCTTAACACACCCCAATCTGATTCTCTAAAATCTTATACTTAACACTACCAGTAATGATAATGTCGTCAACATAGACCAATAGACAGATGATACCTGAGGTTGTGTTTAGAGTAAACAAGGTATGGTCCAGTTCAGACTTCCTGAAGCCTCTTCCATTCAATGTAGTACTTAGCTTGTGATACCAGGCTCTAGGTGACTGCTTCAATCCATAGATAGCCTTCTTCAACCTTAGGACATTCCCTGGCTTCACAAGACTCTCAAGACCCGGAGGAGGCTGCATATACACTTCATCTTGAAGTTACCCTTGTAGAAATGCATTCTTCACATCCATTTGCCACAATCCCCATCCAAGGTTTGTAGCAATTGATAAGATGATTCGGATGGTGTGAAGCTTAGCAACTGGAGCAAATGTGTCTATGTAGTCCTCTCCATATGTCTGTGTAAACCCTCTAGCCACAAGCCTGGTCTTCTTCCTATCAACCGTCCCATCTGGTCTATACTTGATTGTAAATATCCATTTACATGACACTGCTCTCTTCCCTTTAGGCAGCTCAATCTCATACCAAGTCCCATTCTTTGTTGAGATGAGTTGAAGATATGAACATGAAGAGATAAGAAGTGGAAGAGAAGAGGAGGAAGAGAATGAGGGGACTTTGGGCAAGCATGGTACGGACGTCCGTACATGGCCGTACCGTCCGTACCAAATACCTCGACCAAAAGTTACCTAACCTCGACCAAGTGAAACGGTAACAAG
>NW_013622411.1:0-804 GCF_000695525.1 Brassica oleracea var. oleracea
ATTCCTATAAAATCATGTTACATTTAATATCTAATCTTATCATTTAAGAAATTTTTATTGGAGTATCAATAATTGGATTTAAACAATAAATGATCCACTGGATTTATAGATAGTATAAATTAAATAGATATAATTTAATGTTGTAATACTATACCTTTATATGCTAAATATTTAAATTAAATATTTGTCGATGTTAACTTTTAAAATTATAAATATTTTTTTTTAAATAACAAAAATCATATTATGTAATAATGATTAATCTTTACTACTTTAAACCAATTCAAACAAATTTTAAACTATATAGTTTATTTTAAAAATTAAACAAAAACTAAATGTTTAATTATTTACTCGATAATATAAATCTATGAAGCAAAAAGTTTAATTTCTAAAAACTTTCTAAATTTTTGAAATGTTACAATATCTTTGAATCTGACAATAAAACAGTATTTTACTAATCTTTATTTATAGTTACGATTTTAATAATGAAATAATAATCCGAAAATATATATATAGAAGAAGATACAGATACATGTGAAAGTTTGAAACAATCTATTCAATGAAAAAAATATACAGTAAACTTATTATGTTTTAAAAATTGATAGACACATAAATATTATAATATATACCAATTTAGAATTGAAAACAAAATATTTATATAAAAATAAATGAAAAAAAAATCCGCGCGGTTGCGCGGATCGAGATCTAATTTGTAAATTTAAGATACACTAGATTTTGACCCGCGCTTTAAAAGCGCGAAATAATTTTTGTTGTTGATAGTTTATTAACCCGTCGTTTGTTCAATAA
>NW_013622412.1:0-804 GCF_000695525.1 Brassica oleracea var. oleracea
TATTACTATGAAGAATGAAATATTACTACTAGCTTATGTACTACTAAAAATAAGATTAATACCACTTTAATATTCAAACATGTTTGTTTAATAACACGTTTTAGACATGTGCCATAGGTTTTCTTAGAATGCCTTGTACTCTATTAATATTACTTTAATAGTCAAACATGTTTTTTTTTTTTTTACAAAGTGTCGACAATATTTTTGGCTTAGTAATACCTAATACACCTAGTAGTACAAATATGTTTTCTTAGGACTTAGCCTGCCTTGTACTCTATTGGCCAAACCTACTGCAAGACAATCATACAACACAAAACATCTTACATAACATATATCATTCAAGTTTTACAGATCAACAACCAACAAAACATAGCATCCTACATAAGTTCACAACAAAAGCCGACATAAATATTACACACCCAAAATATATTATGATGGTAGTCTTCTAAGCCTTTGTTTTAGGCTTCTTCTTGCGCCCTTCAATCTCGTCGGTATTAGCTTCAGTGAAAGGAGTGGTTACGTACTGTGATGGTGCACGAGTCCTTTTTGTCGGTAGTGGCGTTGTGAATTTATGTGGTTTCTCAGCTTTTCTTGGTCTACCCCTCTTCTTAGTAGCATGTTTCCTCACCGCCATTACCTTAGGTCTATGCTTCACCCCCCCACGAGCAGGAGTCCTAGATGTTTCCTCGATTCCACCAGTCTTCTCCACAGGAGGAACATCATCAGTCTTGCACACGGTAAGAATCCACCTTTTCTTCTCTTCCTCCGTGTATATCCTATCTTCTTTCTCAACTTTCTCAGTCT
>NW_013622413.1:0-804 GCF_000695525.1 Brassica oleracea var. oleracea
AGATTTAAGAGATTAAGAGACTAATGGAGAATCATTGTGAAAAGTATGGAGAGATTGATTTGTTTAGAACTGTCAAATCTTTTATTAATGAGAGAGTTTACAATATATAGACTTTAGATCCTAGGGCTTCATAAGGATAAAGTAGAACAAGCATGTGTAGTCAAAGGAGGAGAGGCGCGCCTAATTCAAACTAAGCCAATGAGGAGCTTCACATGTGTGACCGGATGGATAAGGTTTGCTTTCCCTTTACAGCTCGCATCCAGCCTGTCAAGCCGCGTCCCTTATCCTATCTTCAACGGTCTGCTCAGTTACTCCCAAAGGTTAACTCCTTCTAAGTTACCTTTCACCTCAAGGTAGAGTAACTTCTCATTTGGCTATGCCCTACTTGTACGGACAGTACGGCCAGTGTACGGTCTTGTCTCGGCCTAATTCCTCTTAATCCCTTCTTCTCCTCATTCCTTCTTCCCAAGGTTTCCTAATCCTTCATAGATTAACTCCTCATCTCAACAAACTTCCTCGTCATTATGATCAAACCAGGATGAATCGCGATGTAAGAAGCAGTATTTGGATACATTAAGTAGTGCAGAATCACCAGGAAGTTGAATAAATTATGATCTTTAGAGTATGCTGGTGTGTGAGTGATGAGAACACAGAGAATGGTTGATTTGGTCTTGTACAAGAGAGAATGAGAGATTGAATGGAAGATTGTATGTGATAGAGATTAAGAGAGAATGAGAGAGATTATGAGAGTATATGAGTGAGAGATTCGTGAGTATGAAACTGTAATCAGAGAATAGAGAGTTT
>NW_013622414.1:0-804 GCF_000695525.1 Brassica oleracea var. oleracea
GCTTACGTGGAATTAACGAATGTTATGTTTAAATCCTTTTACGTGGTACTTACGACGATTTCATCCAACGTGGCCTTTACGATGATTTCTGCTTACGTGGAGTTAACGAGTGTTTTGTTTAAATCCTTTTACGTGGTGTTTACGACGATTTCTGCTTACGTGGAATTAACGAGTATCATGTTTAAATCCCTAAAATCCGAAACCTCCAAACCCCAAACCCCAAACCCCAAACCTCAAACCCCGAAACCTCTAAACCCCAAACCCAAAACCCCAAACCCCATATTCCAAACCCCGAAACCTCTAAACCCCAAACTCGAAACCCGAAACCCCAAACCCCATATTCCAAACCCCAAACCCTAAACTTGAAACCCTAAACCTAAAACCCCGAAACCTCTAAACCCCAAACCCGAAACCCGAAACCCGAAACCCGAAACCCCAAACCCCATATTCCAAACCCCAAACCCCAAACTCCATATTCCTTATTTTCATATATTCCAAACTCCATCTTTATTTTTAAATTTCGTCGTTATTTCGTCGTTGGCTTACGAGGTATTTACGACGATTTCTGCCTACGTGGAATTTACGACAATTTCTTATACGTGGTCTTTACGACGATTTGTGCTTACGTGGAATTAACGAGCCCACGTTCTTTATTGTAATATTTTGTCGTTATTTCCTCGTTGGCTTATGAGTCTTTAACGACGATTTGTGCTTACGTGTCATTAACGAGTGTTATGTTTAAATCCCTAGAATCCGGAACCCCAAACCCCGAACCCCATATTCCTTATTTTCTACTTCATATAT
>NW_013622415.1:0-804 GCF_000695525.1 Brassica oleracea var. oleracea
TTTTTCAGAGACTAAAACCTCGTTGATCAACCGAGAACCTTCCGCGATCATTTCTCTCCTCGACGCTTCATCCAGTGACGCTGGAGTAGTAAAACCAGGAGGAAGGTTGGCAAAGAAGTCGTCCGGAAGAGGAACCTCGCTGGTTCCACTCCCATCACCCGGGGTGAAACCCGGGTTCCATCCGGGTAGCGGAAGATTTTTTTGAGACAAAGTTTATGTCTTCGAGAGCGATTCCCTTGTCCTTTCGGTGCCTGACTCTCTCCCTCTGATCGGGAACAGCGTCGGGGTGTGGCTCGTCCATGCCCGATGCACGTAAAGGTCGGGAGATGCCTCACGATCAGTAGAGCGCCACTGCATTCCGGATCTCGTCTAGGGTGAAGGAATCCCAAAAAATGGACCATTGCGGAGAAGATCGCGCTTAGCAAACAGGTCCCTGGGGATCGCAGAGAGGATACTGTTCTTCTACAGAAAAAAAAGCGTTAGATACCTCCGGGTATCTATCCGAACCAAATTTCCAACCATCGTACCACGATGAAAGTTCCATTTGCCACAGAACAAGGGGAGACAGTTCTCCTCAACGGATGCGCCATCGATTCGAACATAGAAAAAACGCTTGAACCATCCCTTGGCATTTGAAGTATGCCCCTGGATTATCGACATATGTCTCTTAGGAGCCATGTGGTATGAGTAGTCAATCGAGGTCTTTCGTGTCTACCATAGCCCTTCAAACTCGTCGGGGCTGAGGTCAATTCCGAGTTCATAGCTCAGGATCAACACGCCAAGAAAGTTCTGCAACGCCGCAAC
>NW_013622416.1:0-601 GCF_000695525.1 Brassica oleracea var. oleracea
TTTAAATCTGGTTCGACAGAAAGGTCTAGACACGACCTCCAAATGGAGTAAAGGAAGCACAAATCCTTTAAGGCTTGTTAAAAATATTTTTCGGCAGAAAAACTCGATATGCCCATCTTTAGTAGTTATATGGTCGAATAAATGTAAAAATGTATCGAACATTTTTGAGATTTAGCATTGGTTCAGCCTTGACTTAGGCCACCATATATGATTATCTCGACCAGAGACATAACTCATACAATAAGCATTCATCGACCGATGCAGCGGATTCAATCTCGAGATAAAAAAATAAGCCAATACCACATAAACTTAAGGTTATGCCCCATCTTTTTAAATCTGGTTTGACAGAAAGGTCTAGAAACAACCTGCAAATGGAATAGTCGAAGCACAATTCCTTTAAGGCTTGTTAAAAACATTTTTCGGCAGAAAAACTCGATATGCCCATCGTTAGTAGTTACATGGTCGGATAAATGTAAAAAGGTACCGAACACCTTTTTAGATTTAGCATTGGTTCAGCCTTGACTTAGGCCACCATATATGATTATCTCGACCAGAGACATAACTCATACAATAAGCATTCATCGATCGATGCAGCGGATTC
>NW_013622416.1:668-804 GCF_000695525.1 Brassica oleracea var. oleracea
AATCTGGTTCGACAGAAAGGTCTAGACACGACCTACAAATGGAATAGTCGAAGAACAATTCCTTTAAGGCTTGTTAAAAACATTTTTCAGCAGAAAAATTCGATATGCCCATCTTTAGTTGTTATATGGTCGGATA
>NW_013622417.1:0-804 GCF_000695525.1 Brassica oleracea var. oleracea
TGTCTCCTGTCAGTTCTTGTCTTCCCTTGAGGTTACTTACCATGACGATCCGCACGTGAGGCAAGGATGGGGCAAAAAAAAGTTCAAGGTCAATGGGAGAGAGTAAAACATGAACTTCAAAGACATTGGGAGAGTCATGGGTTTCCAAGACTTGGCAGACTACTCCCTTCCCAAGTGTGAAAACCTCCCCACTCAGCTTTGGAAGTTAATCACTGGAAACAAGCACTCTACCGGGGCTGACAAGAACTCACATATCCGGCACCCGTCTGTACGCTACCTCCATAGGATGCTCGTCCATGCATTCTACCCATGGAAGCAAGCTGGTAATGTCACCGAGGAAGACATACGGCTGATCTGCCCGGCTATCCGCCCCTACGCCCCACCTGGAACGTTGCCCCTTCCAAGCAACGACATCTATGCTTCTTTCGGGATGGTCAGCTTCTTCGTGAATCGTCTCGAGCACTACAGAGACTGGGCATGGTACACAATTGATTCGCAACCAAAGGTTGGGATAGGCGGGATGATCACACCACTGCTCCAATTTCTAAATGTTCCCTTGGGAAAGGACGCAGCAGGGCCTAAGTTCATCGATGGCACTTACTTGAGGATTGCCACCTATTTCAGTGGGATGTATGGGAAGGACCACTACTACTTGCAGGGCAAGCCGGTCGAAGTGGTTCTTCCAAACCAGAGACTAATGAGCTTAGAGAGACCTGGAGCTATCAGCTTCAATTTATCCCAAGAAGACTTTCTTGGTGAACACGGGTCTCTCGGTCCCATTGTTGCACCAAGGAAAAGGAGTGT
>NW_013622418.1:0-804 GCF_000695525.1 Brassica oleracea var. oleracea
TCTTTTCTTCTTGTGGGAAGCTTCGATCGCAAAGTTCTTTCTTTTTAGCTCAGCAGCGAAACATACTTGTGACATCCTGTGGTCTCCTTGAATTGTTTCGACTCCATGAGGGGTTGGAAATTTAAGGCATTGGTGGAATGTCGATGGGATCGCTCTCATGGAATTCAGCCATGGAGTTCCAATGATTACATTGTACGATGTTGGGCGATCGACGACTGTTACAGGCTGGAAGCTGGGTCGCCCAAATGGTTGTTGGAGGTTCAAATCGGATCAACCAAAGATGTGACCGGTTGGTCGATATGGTCTGAAATCGATTGTAAACCTGAAACAAAAGCAAAACCAATGAGATGCGGTTTATGATATGAATAAAAGAAACAAATAAAAGAGATATAAAGGATAGATATGGCGGAATCAAGATGCTGGATGTGTATCACTCTCAGCTTGATCAAATGATGGATTGAAGTGGATTTGCGGATGAAGGTTTGATTGAATCTCTCAATCTGATGGAATGATGGATCGAATTGATTGACTCTCTCAATCTGTGTATTGATCTTATTTGATTTACACAAATAAAGTAGACTCACGAAATCAATAGAACAACAAAGAATCTCTTTTTGAATCCTAAAGACCGATATTTTATACAAAGAACAATCTTTGATAAAAACTGAATAATTTTTTTATTAACTTGGTGATTGAGGATGTTCTTTACAATGAATATCTAAGAGCTTATATAATTCTCTGGAAAATAGGCCTAACATTCATAAGAAGAAAAGAAAGGAAACAAATCAAGCAAACTAACAAAAT
>NW_013622419.1:0-804 GCF_000695525.1 Brassica oleracea var. oleracea
GATGAAGGTCGGGTGTCGGTCGACGGTTGGGTGCGAGAATCGGTCGATGTGAAAGCTGCTGCGTCGAGCGATGTGGAACGTAGGCTTTGCGGATCGTTCATTCCAAGTGAGCAAGATCTTCTGAGAATAGCAGGTGTTTGTCCTTGTTGCTTCTGGTACTGCTGGGCATGCACCTGAAACGTTAAAAAAAATTTTGATGTGAGAATGGGGGTAGAGGAAAGGATAAGAATTAATAACACTAAATCTAATGGCGATCAAAGCTCCCCGGCAACGGCGCCAAATTTGATACCACTCAAATTACCCTAAGGAGTGAATTACTCTCTCAAATAAGAGGTTTAGTTGCAGTACTTAGGGATCGAATCCACAAGGAGCTAGAGAACCTATTAAATCTAGTCAAATTATTAATTATAAGTGTTTGTTCTTTTATGGTTTAAAAGTAAAAAGCAATCCTAATTGAGCAAGTCTATTGCTCGACTAACAAGATGATTAGGGGGGTAACTTATTGGAAGATATTAGATGCATGGTTTCTATTCAGGTGTTGGAGATTATAATCCTATAGATGCCTAACAGTTGCATGCATGATATATTAGAGCTCAACTCCTTAATCACATTCATCAGCGATGGTAATGTTTTACTGGTTAACTAACTAGATCTTGAATCTCAACGGTCGTCTTTTGATCACAAGAAAGTGTCGATCGATGATCGTATAGGGATATCGATCGATACACCTTTCGCAATATCGATCATTTGTCAGAAGGCAATATCGATCGATGCTTCTAGCTAAGCCCTAGGCGCAGGTTGATA
>NW_013622420.1:0-803 GCF_000695525.1 Brassica oleracea var. oleracea
CGCTAAGAAGATTGGCAGGGTGGTGGAGTTGGCCTATGACCCAAAGGTTTCGCAAACGACTGATTACGTGCGTGCCAAGGTATGCTTCAATGTGGAGAACCCAGCCTTGGAGGCTAAGAATCTCATAATACCGGAGGAGGTAGTGGTCATTAAGTACGAATATGAGAAGATTCATAAAAGATGTTTCTCATGTCTTCGCTTGACACATGAAAAAGCTCACTGTCCTTTCCTTAAAAGGGCACAGGCGAACAGAGGTGGAACATCTAAAGAAGGGGAAGCTATTAGAAATACTCAGATACCAGCGCTGCTAGCTGCGCCTCTGGAATCGCCTCCGGGTTTTCCTACGATGTTTCCAGAACTATCTAAAGAAGATAGGCAAGCGGCCATGATGTATGTCTCCCATGCGGACGAGACTGAGAGGAGAGCTAGAATCTTACGTGTCCAACATTCCATCGAAAATGCGAAAGATGATGACACAAGTGTGCCTATCAGAATATCCCACAACCTCAACAAAGATAAAGGGCTGGTGTTTGGCTATAGCCATGGTGATGATAGCAACAGCGAGAGCAATAATACCAATACTCTTCATGCTGTCTCGGCCCCTGCTTTGCTAAAAGATAAAGAGGACAGAGCTGCTACCTCTGGGGAACAGAGTGCTTCATCCAACTTTCAGATTAACGGTTCAACGGTTTTCAGATTGGGTAACACTACTTCATCTGGATATACCGGAACTTCGAGATCTAAAAGGATTGATCGGAAAAGACCACCAGCCTGGGTGAGAAGAGTGAGAACAAACAGGTACG
>NW_013622421.1:0-803 GCF_000695525.1 Brassica oleracea var. oleracea
CCTTGTCTACGAGAAGCTAGAGAAACACTGCTCGAAATGCTTTCGACTAGACCATGAACTGAGGGACTGTCTGCAAGCAAAAGCAGAGAAACGACAGCTCCAAGAAGCTATGGGTAAGGAAAGTGCCCAGTCACAATCTGCAAGCTCCCCTGGAAGATCAAAGCAACCTACTAGACAGGACTCTGTCTTTCGCAACCCAACCATTAGGAGAGATACGGGACCACGAGACTCTCGTGATCACCGCGAAGCGACATACCGCGATGATCGGCGACGAGAACCCTATAGACAAGGAGGCAGCAGAAACTACAACAGCTACTCAAGAGGACATTCAGAATACAGAAGCAGAGAACGCAGTCCACTCTTTCCTCACGAGCATAGAAGAGCGGAAGGGCGCCAAACACAATCATACAAGTCTCACACTTCAATGTACCGAGAAGTACAGAAGACCACTCATGATCCTACCCCACGATCTCCCCCCATGATTGGAGATAGACACAGGGAATACGGGAAACAAAAGGAAGTAAGGGAGAGCGAAAGAGAAGCATCAAGCGGTGCGAAAGCTGACCCCAGGTCTTCTGATAGAGGGATTCCTCTACAGAAGACACAAGCCAAGATACCCAAGGAAGTAATGGAAGAAGCTATTGGAGAAATTCGAGAAGTCATGACCAAATACGCCTCATGTGTGGACCCGGTCGAAAGTGCAGCAAGGAAAGAGCGCTATAGACTAGCAGAGGAAACCGGACAACTTGAAGAAGCTGCAATAAGTTTGGCCCATGCTGCCCTAGCTAACCAAGCGCAACAGG
>NW_013622422.1:0-803 GCF_000695525.1 Brassica oleracea var. oleracea
ATTTTTATCAAATTAAACAAAATATAATTTTACTTTTCATTGAAAAAGATGTATCCTAATATTTAGCTATTTAATTTATAAGCAATTTCAATTTCATTATCTGACTTCTTACCTTTTATATACCTTTCCTATTACTATCTACCTTTTATTACTTTCTTATTAATACTTTCATAAACTCATTATTTTGTATATATAAGTCATTAACGGTACATTTTTAACAATACACAAACTCAAAATTTTATACAACCTGATTAATAATAAAGATTATTTACTACGTGAGTAACATTTGACCTCTATCAAATGGAGTTTAAGAATGTTTTAGACCATTTCTTCAAAAGTCAATAACTTTTAATTAAATAACTTCTAATTAAAATATCATTTATTTTCCTAATAATAAAACCTAAGAGACTCATTAATTTTAACAAATTAAACTAAATATTTAAATATTTTAAAAATAAAATATATAAAAAGATATTCTACAGATTTTTCTAAAATCGTAATCTAATAAAATCTTATTATATCTTTTTGAAAAGTATAAATACCACTAAAACAGGAAAATGTTTTGAAACTAATCTTATAATTACATGGTATATTATCATTTGTGTCACTAAGATTTAATTAGTTTCCGAAGCATAGGTTATGCCAAAACAATATATTAATTTATATATTACAAACACAATTAGTCGCTTTATATAACAAACTACGTCTATCATATTTTATGGCCCATCTCATTTCACACATTACCACATTACGAATATTAACCAAGCAAGTGAAAATTTATACATAGAATACATTATCATACA
>NW_013622423.1:0-803 GCF_000695525.1 Brassica oleracea var. oleracea
GTTGGAGCTGGTTTCAAGAACAATGTCAATATCAAGCAAGCAAACAAATTTCAAGAAGAGTTTTCAAGGCTCAAAGCATGCAAGCCTTTTAAAAGATGCTTAAGCTACTTGATATGTTTAACTAGGGTGTCAAATTCAGTGCAAACAAGTGTTCTATACAAGGCAATATCAATCAGCTGCCCCATATGCAAGTGAATGCATCCTATATGCTCTAGACTCAATCTTAAGAATGCAAGTGAGGCAACTACATGATTAAAAAATTTCAATTTTTTTTGGTTTTTCTATGCATATATGTATGTACAATGCAATCCATGAGACTCAAAATCATCAAAGCAAACATGATCAAATACTTGGTACCTCCCCCACACTTAAATTACACAGTCTCTGTGTGAGTAAGGGAGAAATACCCAAAGGAAAGCAATATGCAAAGATAAACTGGTATGTACAAGATTAAGGTGAAGGAGTACCTCTGATGGAGTCTTGGAAAAGGCAGTGGTGTCTAGGGAGCAATGTCTGGCCGCTTTCCTCCTCATCCCAAAGATCTTAAAAACGAAGATCCTACTGATATGTACAGGGATAGCCATGGAACTTCCTCTCAAGTGAGCTTATTTTAAGTCTCTAGCTTGATTTTCCTTCTTTTGGATAGTGAGAAGGAGGGTCATTCCCACCTTCAAGAGTGATGGTGAGGACGTGGGAGAGAAGCTCTTGAAGCTTGATTGGATCATTCTGGAGCTGCTGAGTGATAATGGCCCTTGGACTTGAGAATGACTTAGACCTTCCCTTGCACTTGATTTTGTACTCAA
>NW_013622424.1:0-803 GCF_000695525.1 Brassica oleracea var. oleracea
TGGTTTCTTTAAGATAACCAATAAAGTAGTGTTCGTCAGATTTGGGTCCAAGCTTATCACTAAACATACATTTGACATAAGCATCAGAACCCTAAATTTTCAGAAAAAGACAAATTTGGAACCTTTCCAGTCCACATCTCATATGGTGTCTTCTCGACTGATTTTGATGGACATCTACTTAGTGTAAACGCAGACGTTTCTAGAGCGTGTCCCCAAAGGGGTAATGGAAAATCTGCATGACTCATCATTGACCGAACCATATCTAATAAAGTTTGGTTTCTCCTTTCAAATACACCATTCAACTGTGGTGTTACCGGAGGAGTGAGCTGTGAAACAATTCCACATTTTCTCAGATGATCATCAAACGATTGACTCAAATATTCTCCAACTCGATCGGATCGAAGAGCTTTAATTTTCTTGTCAAACTTATTTTGTACATCATTCTGGAAATCTTTGAACTTTTCAAAAGATTCAGACTTATGTTTCTAAATAAACATAACCATGAAGTACTGATACTTTCCTCTAACATTTATACTCATTGGTCCACATACATCAGTATGTATAAGTTCCAATAAGTTTTTATTTCTTTCACCGTTTCCAGTAAAATGAGCTTTAGTCATTTTACCCAACAAACAAGATTCACATTTTTAATGTAATTTGTAATCAAATGAGCTTAAAAGTCCATCACTATGAAGCTTTTAAATGTGATTCTAACTTATGCTGCCCAAACGAAAATGCCAAAGGAAAGTTTGATTCGTGTCGTTAGACTTGAATCTTTTGGTACTAATGTTATAAACATGCAT
>NW_013622425.1:0-803 GCF_000695525.1 Brassica oleracea var. oleracea
TACATTTTTCTTCACTAAACTAATGATATTTAATAAATTAAATTAAATTATCAAAGAAAAAAAATAAAAATACCACTTAGTTTTGTTTCACCATCTGATGAATCCAACACTGTTGATGTCTCGCCGATGTAATGGAATGTCTTATGATACTGGAGAAGTTGATGAGGATGGAAACATGATTTTTAGAGGTAAAAGCCTAAAAGGGTTTGCTTATGTAGTTCAGGACTCTGTCGTGGTTCTTTTGAGTGATGTTGAACTTTTTATCATTATTGTTGTTGTCTTTTTTTCTGTTGTTTTGATTATTATGGTCTTGTGTTTCCTTTTAATTTATTAATAATAATAAAAAACATATTGTTTACTTATGTTATTTCATTATCAGTTAGATTTATATCATAAGAAATTCAAATCATGTTTAAGTTAATCCAATAGATGTATATTTTGTTGTGTCTCAATAAAAAGATGGATATTTTATTTTTAATTAAAGAGAAAAGTACTTGTACTATTATTTCATTATCGGTTCCTGTGTTGTTGTGATGGTTTTGGTTCAGAAAGGTATTTATTTGGGATTTGGTGTTACGTTTCAGTAGTGTTGTTGTCCTTGTGTGTCAGCTATGAACAAAGGATCCAAAAAGAGAGCATGGGATGGTAAAATCTACGTAAACTGGAATTTTGTTTGTGAAATTTGGGGCCCTATTTTACAAATTTTCAGAAAATTTAGACCCTAAAATGCAAAGAAAAAAATAATTAATAGGACGGGACCCGGTGCAAATGCACTGTCTGCACACCCTTAAAGCCGGCACTGT
>NW_013622426.1:0-803 GCF_000695525.1 Brassica oleracea var. oleracea
AAGTTTTGGCTTGAATCACTTTTGAAGAGAAATCCAGGGGGAGTGGTAGAAGAGAAACCCTGCTGGCTGAAGAGAAATCCAACCTTAGGACAGTTAAGGCGGTTCCATATCAAAATTCTCTTCATCTTTCTTTCTCTTTTTTTTCCCGTAAAAGTTTGTTTTGGGTTTTGATTGCTGAATTTTTACTGTCTATCATCCTTTGAACCAGTGGAAAGAACTCTGAGTGATCACCTGAAAATCGTGAGCTAAACACTTTGAGAGTGTGAGGATTTTTATTTGCTAACTCTTTTGTTAAGTGTTTTCAGGATGTTTGGACTTCTCAAGAAATCAAAACTACAACAAGACGTTTACTTTCCTTTTAAAACTGTGTTAGAAAAAGAGCAAATGATTTTTAGAAATAAGAAACAGTTTGCTTCTAATGGGTTTGATTTTGTGCAGAAACAAAGAAACCAAAGGAAGAGACAAAACAAGTTCGATGATGATGAGAAGTGGATCAGGAGTGGTGATTGTCCCTTCACCAAAGCCGAGAGAAGCAACCGTGATGTGTCTGATCAGAACGAGCTTCAGACTTATGCCAGCTTGGAAAAGATGTTGCATAAGGCGATTCATGTTGTCCGGCAACTCAAAAAGAAGGGAAACTCCAACACTTCTTCTGCACCAAAACAACAAAGTAATTCTTCTTCTCCTTCAAATTCTGATTTGAGAACCACAAGCAAGGCTGTGAAAACCACAAGCAAGGCTCTTTCCACCAGGTGTTTCAAATGCCATAGGGTCGGTCATTATGCCAACAAGTGCCAAAAACA
>NW_013622427.1:0-443 GCF_000695525.1 Brassica oleracea var. oleracea
CAGCCTCGTACGGCCCAAAATCGCAAAACAATCTCACTTCAGCACCGTAAATATACGTTTAGTCTTCGAAATAACTGCGAGAAGTCGCCAAGTTAAAAATCGAGATGATACGAACAAATTATCCGAACGCGACCACTACAAATCTTACACTCCGTTCGTCGATTGGCCCCGACGAACACATCAGCCGTCTTAAACAAACGCAACTTGATCACTCTTTTGATCTTCGAAGACTTTAGAAGACTTATGGGAAGTCTTTTCGGAAGTCTTCTAAAATATAATGCACTAGAAGACTTCGACTTCCCATAAGTAAAACTGTCTCTGAAAAGATGCTCGTTTCGTACCATACAAGTCGTATAAGCCGAGAACCTATCGCGGACATTAAATCGGTACGAATCCGTAGAAATCGCAACAGGAAAACCGATAGCCGGCTAGTCACCGCACAA
>NW_013622427.1:616-803 GCF_000695525.1 Brassica oleracea var. oleracea
ACTCATGTTTACTTCAAACCCACTCTAAACAAAGTAACTCAAACAAACATCCATTATATAAACCGCATAGCGGTAGGGGTTCAAAGCCACCAACGGCCAGTCCCAACAAAAACGGCCAAAATAGGCCCTTACAAAGTTCTAAGGCCACACTCGGCCAGACATATATGAACAAAGGCCACACTTGGCC
>NW_013622428.1:0-802 GCF_000695525.1 Brassica oleracea var. oleracea
GTAATAGTTACATGTTTTGAGCGACGATATAACTTTGATAATTCACGAGTAAGTCACAACAATTCTTACAAGTACTTTACAAAGAAGTATAACCTCATAACTTTATTAAGAATCTGCGACGAAATTGGTTTTTGTTTACAATGAACAATTTTTCTTGTAACGCTAACGAGTAGTTTACAATGAATTTTCTGTTAAGGCGGTCAATTTACGATGAATCATTCAACTTGGTTAATTCATCCTAAATCACCATTTACGATGAATTAACCACGATAACTGACCTCGTAAAGCTTATGCTTTATTGTAGTGTAAAGATTATTACACACTACTAAACATTAGTACTTATAAGAAATAGACCAGTAAATAAATTTGGAATTCCTGATCACATTTTTGAATACGAACTCTAGAGTAGTGATATCATGATAAGATACTTTTGTAGCTTCATACCATTTTTGACATCTCACTTGTAAGACCCGACCCTGATGCTTGTGTGGACCAATCTCACACAACACGAGCCGACAGGAGACCCGAGTCTGGTCAGTTCATGTCCCGTTAAAGTATAATATTCAAGTGAGATTCTAACCAATTTTCTAAATTAATTAAGCAACACATAACCAAATAAAACCATATGGCCGTTTTGTATAAATCAAAAAGGATTTGATATATTTTTGTTTAAATGTAGTTCTATCAATACTAAATAATACTAAATCCAAATGAATCTAACACAACTCATTCCTATCGGCCGCCTGTCTTGCGTCAACCCATATCATCCTTAGAACATGCCACATTAAATGAGGCATAAGCA
>NW_013622429.1:0-264 GCF_000695525.1 Brassica oleracea var. oleracea
ACCTGAATCCTCTTGGTTCTGCTCCTGCTCACCTGATTCAGATCCATCCCCCCTCTCATGATCAAGATGGGTTGTTCTTTCAGCTTCTTCAGCCCGATTAGAATGCTCTCTCCTTCCTGGTTCCTGATCATGGGATAAACCTATCCGTAGCTTCTCCAACAGCACTCTCAGTGTTGTTGCCTTATCAGATGGAGCTTGAGATAAATCCTTCAGATCTTCCCACTTCTTTTCTTCATAATACCCTTTTGATTCAACAAACTTCAC
>NW_013622429.1:300-802 GCF_000695525.1 Brassica oleracea var. oleracea
CTTCAGGATCATAGCACTTGTACCCCTTCTGAGTGATAGAGTAACCAATGAACATAGCCTTAGTACTCTTTGCCTCCAGCTTGTTTCTCTTCTCTCCTGGAACCATGACATAACACACACACCCATAGACTCTTAGGTGATCAATGTATGGCCTGCTCTTGTTCAATACTTCAAACGGAGACAGGTTCTTCAATATCTTGGTTGGTACCCTGTTGATGAGATAGCAAGCAGTCTGCACAGCATCTCCCCAAAAACGTTTTGGGACATTTGCATGAAACATCATCGATCTAGCAACCTCCATCAAGTGCCTGTTCTTCCTCTCAGCTACACCATTCTGCTGTGGTGTATAAGGGCAGCTAGTCTGATGCACAATCCCATGCTTGGCTAGATGACTCTTGAAGGCATTGCTGATGTATTCACCTCCATTGTCTGATCTCAGTACCTTCACAGTAGCATTGTACTGATTAGTAACATGTGCTTGGAAGTTTATAAAAGCTTCTAA
>NW_013622430.1:0-802 GCF_000695525.1 Brassica oleracea var. oleracea
TTCTCTTCCTATATATTGATCTCATCTCAACACTCCCCCTCAAGCTTCGCTTTGTGAAAGTTTAAGCTTGGATAGCCATGAGATCTTCCTCATTAAAAACCTCACCAAGAAAAACCCATTGGGACAAAACCTTGATGGGGGAAAAAGAGTAAAGACCTCATGACTTAGGGGATCAGCTCCTTCTCTTCCCAAGATCTATGAGTCCTAATCTGATGTGAATGGACTCCATAGTCTTTTGTCTTGCTGCCTTGGTGAACACATCTGCCAACTGATCTTCACGTCTTGTATAACATGGCAAGATCACTCCCAAGACTATCATCTGCCTCACCTTGTGGCGATCTTCTTCAATGTGCTTTGTCCTCTCATGAAACACTGAGTTTGCAGCAATGTGAATAGCCGCCTGATTGTTACAATGCATTGTCATTGGTGTTGCTTGCTCAATCTCCGAGTGCCTAAGAATCCCTTTGATAGATACCAACTCGTTGGTAAGCTTCAGCATAGCTCTATACTCAGCTTCAGCACTAGAGCATGATACAACCTTCTGCTTCTTACTCTTCCAAGTAATCATGTTTCCTCCAATGAAAGTGCAGTAGTAGCCTGTTGTAGACCTTCTGTCTGCTTTATCACCAGCCCAATCAGCATCACAATAACCCACAACTTCAGTGCTTTTATTGCAGCCCATCCATATTCCAAGCCCTTGAGTTCCATTCAGATACATGAGAACCCTCTCCACCATGCGCCAGTGATGCTCTTTAGGAGTCTGCATATGCTGGCTCACTTGATTCACAGCAAAACAAATGTC
>NW_013622431.1:0-802 GCF_000695525.1 Brassica oleracea var. oleracea
CACTGCTTCCTCTGGTTTCACGGCGAGGATGTGGAGTGACGGTTCGTAGTGGTAGTCGGCTTTTTGGGCTGAGGAGGTAGATCGTTTTCAACTCTAGATCTCTTCCGGATTCATTGCAAGTGCGGAGGAGGTACGATTAGCTCTTCTCGTCTATGGTGGAGGGTCTTTGCCAGTTCTGGTTGGTTGTTATGACGAGAGTGGTGGTGTCATTTTCGTGCTTGACGTGTCGTTGAGCGCTAGTGTCTTCCTAGCCGTTCTCAGGCGTGCTATGGTGGTTCTCATTAACACGGTGGCGAATCTTGAGACCTTGTATGCAGGCGGGATGATACAGGTTTCAGCTACGGTTCGTGTAGTTTCTGTGGGTGGCTTTGACAGGCGGCCAGGCGGGTGTTCATCTCGGTCCGGTGTGTCTCTTAGGGAATTCGGGTCAGTAGCTGCAGGCCTGTCTGTCCGTGACGTCTTGGAGAGGTGGTATAGTTCTCGTTGTGGTGGCTCGACTCAAGGTATGGCTACTCCGACACCCTCTTCAAGTGTTCGTCTTGCGCTCATTGAAAATGAAGATTATAGACTTTGACAAGATCCCGAAACCCAGCTACCTCAGGCGTCGTCCCGAGAACGCCGACATCCGAGGAAACGAGGTTAAACCCACCAGTCTCGGGGTTTAGCGACAACGGTTGAGAATGGGAATCGGTTATCTAGGGATTGTGGATTTGTCTAGCGGAATGCGTCGGTTTAGGTGGTTGATGCGAAGCTAGTCATATTATATTTGAGTCTAGATAAGCTTTTGGTCGAAGTCTGGTCT
>NW_013622432.1:0-802 GCF_000695525.1 Brassica oleracea var. oleracea
TTCTTGTCTTCTCCGTGACAGAGGAATGATCCAAACCCACCACCGATGGAAACACACCACGATTCCTCTATCCCTCGATTCCTCCGTCGATCGATTCTCTAAATCTTCTCAGTTCCACGGCGAGTCCCTCGATTCCTCTCTCCTTCTTTCTTCAAATAGTTTGATGTCTCTCACTGAATTTCTCTGTTTCTTTTTTGTAGGATGTCGTCGGGATTGTGGCAAAACTATCAAAACTCTCTGAAACTCCGAAAGACAAAAAGGTTCGAAGTTGAGGGAGGAAACAAGAAGGTATGTCTCAATCATCATCCCCTTCATTAAGTTGTTGTTTTCATCTGTGATCTTATTAGTTGTTTATCAGTTTTGTATCTGTTTTTTGGAGGGTTTTGTAGATATGTTGTAGTTACCGAAACAATGAAAGGCTTGTGTTTCATCAGATTGAGGTCACTGATCCTGTGAAGAAGAACGACTTCTACTCTGGAAGGTATACTTTCCATTGTTAATTTTAAAAAGACGTATGCGATTTGATAGATGATAGTAGTTGACAGAGTTTAAGATCATTTGGTTGTGAGAATTAGGTTGTGGTTAGAATGAAAGTGTGTGATGAATGCGTATGATTAATGCTTGGTTAGGTAATAAATATGTTAGCTATATGTCAGTTCAGCTTTACGCAACAAAGAGTAAAGACAATTAAAGGAGTCGTATCTTCCAACATCTTCTTCTCTTTTCATCTTTAAAATCGATTATCATTTTTTTCTTTCTTTTCATCTTCCAACATCTTCTTCTCTTCATCTTCCAACATCTT
>NW_013622433.1:0-802 GCF_000695525.1 Brassica oleracea var. oleracea
TCTTATGAAAATCGAGTCTTTTTTGTCTGAGGAAGACGAAGCCCAAGGACAGGCTTTCTGTACGCATGATTACGACAAGAAATGATGTATAGTCTTTGAGATTATGTTCATGATAGTCTAGATATGTTGCTAGCGTTTAGACGAATTTTAGATTGTTGTTTGCCTATTTGGGACGATTTGATTTGACGAAATCGTTTTCTTGAAGATTTGCAAAAGTTTTTGAAGTTGGGGAGTATACGAGTATAGTATATGTACCTACTCCCCTTTCTTTTTTCTTATTTTTTACGAAAGAAAACGGTTGAACCGATACTTTGAAGGGTTGTGTACGTTTCTTCTTCTGAGGTTTGGAATGATTGATAATCCGGGATGATTTGAAGACGACGCTTGGACTGTGATTTGGTTGTTTCCACGTTGATGACCTGGAATATGTCTGTTCCGAGAAAATTCCTAGAAACGAATCGGTTTTAAGACGACGTTCATGTCTCTAGTTTTTTCTCTCTTTAGGAAGCGAGCGTGATCTAACTGACTAGATAACAACGAGATTTGGTCTAGAAGGTTAGAGAACAGCTTAAAACCCGCTCGTTAAAGCTTGCTAGAAGAACCATCGATCGACGCTACTATCATTGTATCGATCGACTGTTCGAAAGGTGTATCGAACGATGTGCATAAAGTCACATCGATCGACTCTTTCTCGTGACGACAGTTGAGATTCGAGATCTAGTAAAGAAAACCTATCTGGTTTACCATTGTTTGTATTCAAAAACCATCAAACCCTTTAGTCTAAACTAAGTTGCATGCTTTT
>NW_013622434.1:0-802 GCF_000695525.1 Brassica oleracea var. oleracea
TTTTTTTTTTCAGCGTAAGCAAGCAAACCAGTTGATGATTTTTTCCCAGTTAAGCAACTGGTGGACGAAGGACATGATCCTGAGAGGTATCGACTGAAGCAGGAGGCATGAACTGCCACATGGCAACTCATGGGTAAAAAAAATATTCATATATAAATCGGGAAAAATGTAATTGTTTAGAGGGTTAGTATAAAACAATGGTGCTTACGTTTTCATCGATGAGCAACATGTCAACACTCATCAGTTCCTTGCCTTTGTTGATGTTTCTGGCCTCCCAAAACCTCAATAGACAGACCTCCGAGGTGTTAGAGCATCAGCCGGCTCTCAGATCGGCAAGGAGCGTGTACGTAGTCGCCATCGGAATCGCTTGCTATGAAAATAATTTCTTTTGGATATGGTTTTAGCTGTACTGAACATTGAAGAAAGGAGCGATATTTATAGCTGAAGCTTCAACCTGTTACTGTGGAAAACGAAGAGGTATTTATTGATTGCTTCATGTGGGCGGAGTGGATTAATAACGAAAAACTCACAGTAAAGAAATGATTTATGGATCGGGGAGACGTTACAGAGTTCGGATCGGCGCTTAAAGTCTGTGAATTACATCGTGGATGTCACATGTGATAGAGGAAGACGGCGACGAACCCTAATACTGAATGGATCTTTAAACAGGGTCCAGGTCTGAGCATAACCTATTCATTGTAATAAAAGTCCATTTCTCAAACGTTCAATGACAGAACAGCCGACGGAAAATATCATAGAGGCTTTGGTATTGCGATATGTGTCGTGATTTGCGCCTTACTCC
>NW_013622435.1:0-802 GCF_000695525.1 Brassica oleracea var. oleracea
GGATCGAATCCACAAGGAACTAGAGATCTATAACACCAAGAATACACGAACTTTCCTAATCTAAGCAAACAAGAATATGTATGATTTTGTAACAAGCTAATGTCCTAGGAATATAAATAAGGTGATCTCAAATCCAATCAAGAAATAAGTGCTAGAATTCAATCAAATGCTAAGGATGGATCCATGGGCAAAGATAATTGATATAAGGTGATCAAGGTTCAATCTAGGATGTTCAAACAAAACAATCAACAAGTCTATAGGTCTAGATCTCATTCAAAATAGATTAATCAACTCCCGTGATAATAATCCCTATGTCAGTCATGCATCAAACATCAACTCCCGTTGGCTAACACATTCAAGCATGCATAAATCACAAGTCTACTAACCACTTAAACACCTCAGACATCAACTGCCGTTGGCCAAGTATGTAAAAGACAATACTAAGTTGATTCAAGCATTTTAACAAACACCTTCCGAGTGTTAAATAACTTAAAGTCTAGATGAGAGTTATCAAGTCTAATCTAGCATTAAGAACACTTAGCAAGCATAAAACAATGTTAGACCATGTTTATCCCTAGTTCTTAATGGGATCCTTAGCCCAAATAAGTGAATTAATTAAATCAAAACAAAAGTAAAAGGAGATTATCGATCCTTACTTTGGGATTTTTGTGATCGGTAATAAGGGAGGTGTTAGAGGCACGTGTCAGCACAAGAGGCAAAGGTATTTTTTTTCTATTTTTTTTCTTCTCTCCTTCCACTTCGTTCTCTCATCTCTCTTCGTTTTCTCCGTCAACAAAGAAGG
>NW_013622436.1:0-242 GCF_000695525.1 Brassica oleracea var. oleracea
AAGCCTGGCCGTGACCCTCAATCAGGCCGGCCACACCCGCAATAGTGCGTATGTTTGCACTTTGTATTATGAGATTGACGAAGTATCTTTTGTCTCTAAGAATCGTGTGACTTGAGCCACTATCCACCACGAGTATGCTCATCTCATTCATTCTATATAAGAAGATTTCTAATCTCAGAGACTTTATAAAACTTTAAAGCTTTCATTTATAAATTTAAACAACAAAAAATAAAAACAACAAA
>NW_013622436.1:490-802 GCF_000695525.1 Brassica oleracea var. oleracea
ACAGCCATGGTTGGAACCACGACCACGGTTATTGTGGTTTCCATATCCACGGCCATAAGCATAATTGTCACGGCCACCACGTCCCTTGTACCCACCACGGTTTTTACCGTGTGTTCTTCTCTCATTATAGACATGGTTGCTTTCTTTGGGATCTTTCTTTTCATGTTCAGCTTTGTGAGCTTCTGGTAATGGTGCTGAACCTGGAGGTCTCATCTCACTGTTCTTCATCAGGAGTTCATTATTAGCCACGGCCAGAAGTAGGCATGAGATCAGATCAGTATATGTGGCGAATCCTCTCTCTCTATACTGCTG
>NW_013622437.1:0-444 GCF_000695525.1 Brassica oleracea var. oleracea
AAGACGAAACACTTCTTCTTCCCCATTTCTCTCTTCTTCCTCTCCGGTGAATCCTCTCTCCTCTCCGGCGATCTCCCCCTTCTCTCGCGACGATCTCTCCGGCGAATCCTCTCTAAACCTACACAAATCATGTAAGGACCCTATCCCACTCTCTTAGGATCTATCTGTTAGGTTTTTGTGTAGATTTGATAATTTTAGAAGTTTTTTGATAAATTTTTGTTACGGTGATTGTTTAGGATTGTGATTTGGTTGTGTAATAGGTCTAGAATTGTGATTTGGTTGGATAATTTGTTGTGTTGAATTGATTTAGAATTTTTTTAATAAATTTTTTATTATTTTTGTATTTATAAAATCGATTTTTTTGTATTTTACAAAACCTTTTTTGTATATAAATTCCATTTTTTTGATTTTACAAAACGTTTTTTGTATATAAATTTGATTTTT
>NW_013622437.1:605-802 GCF_000695525.1 Brassica oleracea var. oleracea
TTTTAAATATTTTTTCAATTAATATTTTTTAAAACTATTTTTAAATATGTTTTTTTTAATTTACAGGTCTACTGGTGATCAAACCCGGTCTCGATCTCGTCGTTCCTCACCACGAGGTCGTAGTGGTACGGGGAGCCACTCTCAGGGTTTGTCCAGCCACTCTCGGGGGTCGAGCAGCCACTGTCGGGATTCTTCAT
>NW_013622438.1:0-141 GCF_000695525.1 Brassica oleracea var. oleracea
TTTGAGTTAATACCTGATTCTTCAACCACTTAATAAAGTGTTGATCTACGTCACTTGTGGATATACCTGGAAATGTTTTTTCGACTTGAGAAAAAAATAGGCTGTAAAATCACATTTTATATTAATTAATCTTTGGCAATT
>NW_013622438.1:288-802 GCF_000695525.1 Brassica oleracea var. oleracea
CGACCACCAAACCTCTTTTGATTTCCCACCGAGTCGCCCAATCTGGCTAAAGATGTCTGGAACACCAGCAACTGCATATGTTGGCGCGACAACACCATCTTCATATCTTCTTGGAGCTCTTTTTCGGGTACGTACTTTTGACGCAAAGTAGTACGATGTGAAGTGAGAAGTTTCTTCCGTCAAACTTCCAGCAATTATAGAACCTTCAACTTTTGCGAGGTTCTTTGCTTTTCCCTTCAAATATTTCATGGTTCGCTCATACTGATACATCCATCCGTAATGTACAGGTCCACGAAGCAATGCCTCATATGGCAGGTGGACAGCTAGATGCTCCATGACGTCAAAAAATCCCGGAGGAAATATCTTCTCCAAGTTGTACAATAAGATGAGAATGTTCTCCTGAAGATGTTCTACGACTTCTTCTTTAGGAGTGCGTGTGCTCAGATCCCTGAAAAATGCTTCAATGCTTTGTATATTCCAAAAACAATTAAACACATTATTAGTCATATATTAT
>NW_013622439.1:0-802 GCF_000695525.1 Brassica oleracea var. oleracea
ATTTAGGGAGGATTATGAAGTTTTACTAAATTAATTGATAAAAAATTTATAACAATTTTAATATACCATGAAAAAGAGCTTAGAATACATTAATAAAAATGTAGAATGTGGTTAGAAATTTTAAAATAACACTAAAGATTATAAGCTTCAGTATATAATGTATTTACAGATTCGTAGGGATTAGTTAACACATAGATTTTGAGAAAATTTCAAAAAATACGACAATCAATATTGTTTTAATGCATAGTTGCATCCTGCACTAACATATGATGAGAAACGGATAAAAAAAAATATTTCAAACCTTTTTGACCATCATCATTTGTCAGTGCGGGGTGCAACTATGCAATAAAACAAGTTTGTCATATTTTTTAATTTTTCTCAAAATCTAAAAGTTAACACCCCTATGAAATTTGGTTGTGAAAAACATTAATGCAAATGTAGAATGTGGTTAGAAATTTTAAAACAAAACTAAAGATTATAGGCTTCAGTATATAAATTATTTACCAAAAACTCAATATTTTCGTAGGGGTTAACACAGATTTTGAGAAAATTTAAAATATACGACAATATTGTTTTAATGCATAGTTGCATTCTGCACTAACATATGATGATGTTCATAGAGGTTTACAGCTTTTGTTATCTCCGTTTTTCAAGAAATAGTGATTTTATAGTGGTTATTCCATCGATTTAAGAAGTATTATGAAGTTTTATTAAATTAATTGATAAAAAATTATAGCGATGCTCATATACCATGTAAAAGAGCATAAAATACGTTAATACAAATGTAGAATGTGGTTAGAAA
>NW_013622440.1:0-802 GCF_000695525.1 Brassica oleracea var. oleracea
CAATCGGTTTTACAGGGCTTAAACTTGCTTGGATCGGCCATTGAGGCGGGCCATAGAGAAGCCATGATCTATCGCTTTAAAGCGGAGAAGGCGGAAAAGGATCTTGTTCGCATGCGAGACGAGATGTTGGCGGGAGATGCTCAACTCGCTCGTGATCATGCGAGGACTGTTCGTAGGGTGGAACATAAGGGCAAGAGGGAGATTGTCGAGGGGATGAAGACTCGCGCCTCTCAATTCCAAGTCGAGTACGGGAACTTCAAGGATGCTTTCAACTCGCTGGGCGACTTTCGTGAGTGTCGCGGTTCAGTTGGGAGCCTTTGGAAGACGCGGGCAGATGACTACGTTTTCGAGAGGGAGATGGAGTTAATGAAGGGCGGCATGAAGGATCATGCTCACGCTGAGAAGCTCATTTCTCCGATCAACGGGAGGATTCAGGGATTCTGGTATCCCATCCCGGTTTCTCCTGATACCGTAGAGACCACAACCGAGTTTGCTGGTGACGATGAGGAAGTGAACTATCCCACGGATGCATTCGGAGCTTCCACGTCCGGGAATTTTAACTTTGATCTGTGAGAGGTGAGTGTTTGACGGGAAGAAGTTTTTCCCTTATCTAGTATTCTGCGGCCAAGTGTGGCCTTCGTTCATATATGTCCGGCCGAGTGCGGCCTTCGAACTTCGTATGGGCCTGTTTTGGCCACTTTTATTTTTATCGGGACTGGCCGTCGGTGGCTTTGAACCCCTACCGCTATGCGGATTATATATATAATGGATGTTTGTTTGAGTTACTTTGTTTCGAGTTGGT
>NW_013622441.1:0-801 GCF_000695525.1 Brassica oleracea var. oleracea
GGCCCAATATATTAAACTTAATCGGTAAGAAAACATATTGATGAGATGAGAATTGGTCTACGCGTCTTCCACCGAAAGAGATTAGGACCACGTGTCATCATTTAGGAGATAGATCTAGCATCTACCACCAACTTCCGAACACGCCTATTGCCGGTGTATCCTCCGCCGCGAAGTCGGTGTCTTCTCCGCCTCTAAACCGCTGTCTTCTCCGCTTCAATTTACCACCATCAAGAGACTTCAGAAATCCTCTGAGATTATCCTCTTTGCAGACTGCCTAGGCATATGACCATATTCTTCAGTCACCATCTTCACGTATCTCCGGGGAGGTTGAAGGAGGAAAAGATATAGATCATTTGTTAGGACATCCATAAGACCCCAACTCTTCTTGATCTGATCTCACCATCGCCAAGACACTCCCAATCTCTTGATTTGCAAACAATGAAATACTACATGCAAAGCCCAGTTTATGTGGCCATAAATCATGTAGATTTATAATCCATTGAAGTAAAACAAGCTAAAATGAGAAAAGAAGAACTAAGAACATAGCTTCGGGATTTTTGATTAAAGAAAGCAAAGAGGATTTTCTGGACATATCTAAAACTTATTTATTCAAACCAAATCGAAAGCACAAGATAATCATGAAGAACAAGTTCGATATTGGCTTGAAAAGACACAACAAAATCGTCAAACGAAATACAAGTCGCCTAGCGAAAACTATTATCCGCTTAACGGAAGATAATATAAAACACCAAAAAGAAAACACAAAAGAGTATGGCAACCGGTGGCGATTAGCCTACCGGC
>NW_013622442.1:0-801 GCF_000695525.1 Brassica oleracea var. oleracea
CAGTGGCCCATATAAGTATGCAGTTACAACATCCATTAACCGCAAGTGTAATTTCTCTCTTATAGCTAGATTTATCAGGAATCTAAAAGTAGTAGCATCCACCACAGGGGAGTATGTCTCCTCATAATCGATTCCTGGTCTCTGTGAGAATCCTTGTGCAACAAGCCGTGCTTTATATCTCACGACCTTGCCGTGTTCATTTCTTTTCCTCACAAAGACCCACTTATAGCCGACTGGTTTAACATTATAAGGTGTCCGGACTATTGGTCCAAAGACATCTCTCTTCTTTAAAGAGTTTAACTCCACGTTTATAGCTTCTTTCCATTTGATCCAATCTGGTCGTTTAGTGCACTCATAAATAGACGTGGGTTCATGATCCTCATTATCATCCATGATTTCAAGTACTACATTTCATGCAAATATATCATCAATGTCGACATTCTTTTTGTTCCATTCTATCCTAGACAAGACATAGTTTATTGAGATCTCATTATTATCAGGACCTTCAGTACCTTGAATCTTGGCGTCCCAAGAATCAGTATTAGATACATCAGGGCCGGCCGCATCTAAGCATTCATGATTGGCCGCGATCGCTATTAGGGTTTTGGGATCGGCCGCGGTTAAGTCCCGGAATTTAGGAATGGACGCTGTCGTGTCTAGGGTTTCAACAACCTCGGTTTCATTCTCTGTACCTTTCTTAGTTTTCCGAGGGTTCTTATCTTTGGAACCTATTTGTCTATCACGTTTCAAATGTTGTCTAGACTCTGTAGCAACTTGGTTGTGTCCCTCTTGAACATCAAT
>NW_013622443.1:0-801 GCF_000695525.1 Brassica oleracea var. oleracea
AGAAGAAAGAATTTTTCAAGAAACCTCTCTATGAGAATGAGTAAGTGCAAAGATTGTGAATAAAGTACCTCCCTTCTTATAGGCATAAGAAATTACTATTTACTTGCGGATTTTCGGACACGAACTTCGCCCAAATACACCAATCTCGTCTGAACTCGCCATACGGCACGTTGGGATCTCACTAGAAATCCACGATCCTAACGAGCTGGGGGGCTAACAGTTGGGGTCGAAAACGGTTACGACGAAGTTAACGTCCAAATCCCCGAAGAAGAAAAAGAAAAACCTTCTTCGACAAATACTTTTTCGAAATAGATTCTTCCTCACTAAAATATTTGCGGAGGAAACACGAGACATCGGACAAGAGCTCGAAAAGGGTCGCTACGCAGCGACCGAACGCGTGTTCCGCTCGGTCGCTACGTAGCGACCGAGCTCGAGCCGAAGCTCGGTCGCCATGTAGCGACCGAGCTCTTCCGAAACGTCAATACGACATTAATCCATGCATTCTCGTCTACCCTTCGATGCTATCACACGAAGACCGTAGCGAACCCATTTCATGTTTCCCGCCATTCTAAGTAATCGATCAAACTTTACGATAAAATCCGCGGGAAGTTCACTCTTTATCGAAAGAAGCCGTAATAAACGCTTCGAGTCAGAAGACGGCCCAAAGGGACCTAAGACATGACTCGAGGCCCAACTTACGATTTCTTAACCAACAGCCCGTAAGCCGCATGACGGTTTATGCTTGGTTCGCGAAGAAAGATAAATGTCAAGTTTCCGCGGATAAATACGAAACTTTGAAGA
>NW_013622444.1:0-801 GCF_000695525.1 Brassica oleracea var. oleracea
TCCAGTTATTGTTCTTGTTGGTATTAACTCATCATTTTCGTTCTTAATAACTGTTATTCCACCCTTTTTAGGAACTACATGCACAGGTGAAACCCAATTGCTATCAGAGATAGGATAGATCACACCAGCATCTAACAATTTGATTATCTCTTTTTTAACAACATCTTTCAAATTAGGATTTAATCTTCTTTGGTGTTCAATTGAAGTTTTAGATTCATCCTCTAGATGTATCCTATGCATGCACAAAGATGGTGAGATTCCTTTAATGTCATCAAGTAAGTATCCTAGTGCTTTTCTATACTTTTTAAGTTCATTTAAAAGCATAGACAATTCATTCTCAGTCAGCTCACTACTCACAATGACAGGATATGTCTCATTAGGTCCAAGGAAAGCGTACCTTACACCATGGGGAAGAGGTTTAAGCTCCACTTTTGGTCCATTGAGCTCACTCCAATCAGCTTCATGGAGGTTCTCTTGAATGTCTGCTGAGGCAGCATGTTGAGTCATTTGTGGCAACTCCATGAACTCATCTTTTGCATCCTCCTCAAGGTGAACATCTAGCCTTCTTACTAGCTCATCACTCTCTTTGTTTTCAATCATTTGGGTCTCTCTTTCAATGGTCAGGGCATGTTGAAGAGAGTCCTCAATCGCTAACTCCTCAAGGAAATCATCAGCCAAGACATCAATCTCATCAATGTAGAATATTTCTCTTTGAGTTGTGGGCTTCTTCATCATCTCCTTGATATCAAAATGAAGAGTGTGATCTTTTTCAAGGTGGAGATCAATTGTGCCATCTCTCAC
>NW_013622445.1:0-801 GCF_000695525.1 Brassica oleracea var. oleracea
AAAAAAAAAATAAATCATTTTCATAGCCAACCAAGCAACCACCACCACCGACAACTCCACATTTCGTTTTTTTACAGTGTCGTAACAGTGAAAAAAAAACTTTTTTAACTTACGATAAAACTTGTAGAAATAAAATCTGAATTACTTAAAATTATGCATTAAAAATATATTAATTTGATACCGACAGAGTGACGGTGAATATAGAGATGCTCCAACATTTACATCAGGTTGAAGACGACAGTAACTGGGTCAGAAGTTTAAAGGCCCAAGGACCATCAGGCCCACCGAGATTCGATTCCCGGTTTAGGTTATTTCGATTCCGTTAAACCGAACCGTTGATAGACGACAGTTACATAACCATTCGAACCCTAAACTTTTCGAAGCAACCTCTTCTTCGTCTCCACTCTGTCGCCGTTGCTTCACCATCGTCGTACCGGTGAGTCTCGCCTTCTGTACTTTCTCCAATAAAGTCCTCGTCTTTCTATTTGGGTTTTGTCTTCTTGCTAAGAAAATTAATTCCTTTAGAGTAAGAATCGTTCACAACTGAAGATAACACGTTATATACAATATAATAGTTTTGATAGGATTAAGCTTGTGTTTATACACTTTGTGAGCTTCTGTTAATCCGAGATTTAGTAAATAAGTAGAATTGTAACAAGTCTTGCAAGATTCAGGCCTAAAGTATCTGCATTAGCTTAGTTAAAGAGCTATGTATAATATAACGTATTGCTTGAAATATATTACAAGCTCTTGTGTCCCATTGTTAACTCTTTTTGTATAGTTTTGATGTGTTATTAGCTT
>NW_013622446.1:0-801 GCF_000695525.1 Brassica oleracea var. oleracea
ACTATGTGTATTCCAGTTATAAATATCAAGCAGAACTCCACTGAAACAGAGCATTCAAGGAACCGCTCTTCCTCACGATGATGACATGTCATGAAACCGGATGCTGCTTCTTTCAGTATATCTAAGCGTATCCAGATGTCTTAAGTTGTCTTGATACCAGTCGTGGTTTATTTGAAAAACAAACGACGCTGGAGCGTTTCTTAGTCTGTAAGACCTGAATCAGTCTCTTTGCCTAGGAAGCCGGCGTGAGGGAAGTTGAAGATGGTTCGGTCGAATCTTATGCAGTTAAGATGAGTATGTAATGTAACTGCAATTTGGTTGCATCCTCCATGAAAGAGGGAATCTCCACATGTCTTCAAAGTTCTAAGGTTTGTAAGGAATATATTATAATGACTTGGATGAAGCGGAGAGATTGGGGAGTTCGTCATCTTTATTTGTAGGATATAGATTCTTGTCGCTACTAAAACTGCAACACAAAGAACGCAATACAAATCAGCCTCAATCAAACAATGAAGAAAATTACAGAAAAAAGGCAACAAATCTTTTTGTGTAATTTTGTGAAGAATATACACACAAAAAAAGTAACCAAAGTAAGAAACATAATTGTAAAATGCAAAAATTCTTTCAAAACAGCCACAGAAATCGTAAAATAAAATGCCACAAATCAACTAAATCAACAATTTTGCAAGAGACAGAGAGATTAATATAGGTATATGTCAACCACATAAAATAAAATGACAAACTTAACTTACAGTAGCTCTAGTGGCCTCCGAAGGATAGTAAGTGGTGAAGAAGCCATTC
>NW_013622447.1:0-801 GCF_000695525.1 Brassica oleracea var. oleracea
CTCTCAAATAAGAGGTCGAGTTGTAGTACTTAAAGATCGAATCCACAAGGAGCTAGGGAACCTAATAAATCTAATTAAGTTAATTAAGCTAGGTTGATTATTATTAAATGTAAAAGACAGGTTTGTGAGCAAGTTAATTGCTCGATTGATTGATTGGGTTTTGATGGAAGGATGGTTTGCTAGACTTAAGGTTTCTATTCAGGCAATCAGGATTATTGTAGTATAGAGACTAAGGTTGTATGCAAGATATTAAAGAGCTCAGCAATTACGAACAAATCGATCGGCTCTCGCTTCTAGATTCATCTATTGACTAGATCTAATGATCTCAACTATCGTTTGTCGATCAATGAGAAAGTGTCGATCGATGATTCTAGAGGAATATTGATTGATACACCTTTCACGATGTCGATCAATTATTCTTTTGGAATATCGATTCACACGCTTCTATAAAGCTTTGCGCGCGGGTTGATAAAGTTCTCACTAAGGGTTCCTAGATCAGTTATCACTTGTTTCTAGCAATTCTAGTTCAATGAGGATCTATTCAGAGAAAAGGCACAAGCGACTCTAGAACACAAGCAGTAAGAACATCCTATTGATGAATATCACAACATAGCAATTCTATATTTGGGGTTAATCTCTCATAATCTATTTGAACCCTAAACCTAACAGGTGGATCTATTCAGACATGAAGTTGTCACTTAAATTCATTGAAAGAATAGATATAAAACTGCAATAGATATTATAAAACCAAAGGAGTTCAAGGAGAACTCTGAAGGAGTTTCTCCTTTCTCTCCTATTTAG
>NW_013622448.1:0-801 GCF_000695525.1 Brassica oleracea var. oleracea
CCAATCTTTATTTATCCTACCAGTGGTCTTCAGTCTTATTTTAACACTCTAATATTATGGATTCTGTTACTATTGGATACATGAGAAATTGAGAATGCACATAAATCTAATTATCTCATTTAAATACAATTAAAAGAACCCTAAGCTGCTGCGTGTATATTGTACATATCCACGTTTTCAGCGCCTCCCATCCTTTCCATAATCAGATAATTAAATACTACTCTCCATTTTGTATATTTTTAAAAAGTTGGCATTTTTATATGCTAATTTCTTTTTAAAATATTGTTTACATATTTTCTTCTATTAGTTTAATTATTTTATTGATATTTAGTAAGAAAAACATGACACATTTTTAATTTAACTACATTTTAAACTTTCAGTAAGAAATCATCTAATGAAACATCAGGACGATTCAAAATATTCGACAAATACCTTTAAAAATTTACTGTTCGTAAGAAATGAAAAACCAAAACTTGATCACTACATTTTATTTTTCCTATTAGTCAATAAATATTAGATACAATGTAACTAATTTTATTTAAATATTTCTTTCCTTAATAAATTATTTTTATTTTTTGTATCAACTATTTTCTATTAAATACCAATTTCCTAATTTTCTATTTTTAATTTCTTTATTAAATACTATTAATTTTTTTGTTTTATATATGAATTTAAATTTCCATTAACGTTTAAAAAATACCCAACATGTGTTTACTTTACTTTGACTACTTATTAAAAGTTTTAGTAAAAAAAAATGTCTCATCTATATATACTTATGAAACGTCGTGAATCAAAGTATAT
>NW_013622449.1:0-801 GCF_000695525.1 Brassica oleracea var. oleracea
CCAGCTACTGAGATTCACTCAATTTAATGAAAACATTAATTTTTTTCCTCAGAATTTTGACCTTTTAGCTTGTCCATTTAATACTCGTTTAAAGCATGTTTTCGGAATGAGTTAACATACATTGGAATTATAAAATGTCAACTGATGTAGATTCTATGCATTGTGCTCTTATCGTAATCTGATTTTCCTTACTTGTGTACTCTTCCAAATTTGCCTTCACACACATATTTTTGTGTTCATGTTAGCAGGTCTAGGAAGCAATGATTATTATGGCTTCGTCTTATCTCTGATAATACTTACGATAGTTATTCTGCCTTTTTTGACATGTCCTCTGTAAATACACATTCGATCTGACCTCTGTTGCTTGGAAAATACCAAAATTCCACATGCAAAAACCCATCTCAAATTATTTTCTTCCTTCTCTTATTTACTCTGTTTCGTTATCTCCACTGCTCTGACCTGTGTTTTCTTTAAGTCATACAACCATCACAGCCAAGCTGTGACCACACCCCACCCCACCCCCCAACTCTGCCGTCACGCCATCGCTTACCATGACCTTACCACCACTTCTCCACCATTCTACAATAACTTTCATTAGACTCACCCTGAAACTTTGGCATTTTCATTTTTGTTGCTTTCTATAACTTCTAAAGCGCCAGATGCAGCATCTCCAAAAAAATTTAAAACATATTATCTCCTACATTTTTGTTTCTTCTTCTTACCTGGGATAACTGAGAAGAATCATCAGACTGAGGATTGATAAGTAGCTGCAACAATCAAGTTCTTTTATCAGTTCAAATG
>NW_013622450.1:0-801 GCF_000695525.1 Brassica oleracea var. oleracea
AAAAATTAGTTATATATAATTTAACATACAAAAATTCACATACAAATAAAAAATGAAAAATGTAACAAATTTAAATATATTATCCGCACGTAGCGCGAAGAAATGATCTAGTTTCATTAAAATTGAAATGAAAATGGTATAAATTTAATTTATTTACTGCTTAGCAGTCTTTTAGTTAAAACAAAACTTTTTATTGAATTTTTGCTTTTTTAAAGATATTTAATTAAAAAATTCAACTAAGTTTGAAATATATAAAAGATCAATTAAATAAAACGAGGGAATATAACATTACAAAAGGTTACGGTCTCATCTAAACTAATGAAGTCCGCAACGATCGTCAAAGCTATGCACATGTTTTTCTCCGATGTTATTCGTGGAAAAAGAAGAAAAAGAACAATGTATCCTAAAATTCACTCAAAAATAAGGTTTGCAAAAGTAGTAACTTGATTGAGAAGTAAACATAAAATAGAAAGATTTGGCTACAATCAACTATAGAAAATGGATGTTTTTATTGATGGTATCGAAGATGAATACAGGAGGTGCAAGACAACAATAGATTTTGAATGTTAATCAGAGTATAGTTTTGATATTATTGTAAGAGAATCCCTCTGGCTTATGTGTATGAATATGAATCATGTCTTATGTTAAACTCTCAAGTAGTATGATATGATGATGATCACACTAGCGTACTAATAATACATTCATTAACAAGTTTAGAAGTCTCTCACCATAATTGGATCATGAATCATCATCGTTCACACCACCAACAAACAACACTTACAATTCTGTTTAAAAGATAGA
>NW_013622451.1:0-801 GCF_000695525.1 Brassica oleracea var. oleracea
TGTTGCTCAAGTATTGCTCTTACTTCAGCATCTTCCACATCTTCTTCGTCATTGACATCCATCAAATATAGCTGAGCTTTCTTATGTGTCAGATAGTGAGCTGGTGAGAAATTTTCATCACAAAAATAACATAGCCCTTTAGCTCTTCTGTCACTCATTTCTGCTGGTGTTAAGAACTTCCTAGGTTGCATAATAGGATTCTTTTGCTGTTCCACACCAACATGTACTACTGCTTTCTGATCTCCCTCCTTATACTGAAAAGAACTCTTATTCAGCGACTGTTTCGAACTCACCCATGTAGACTGCTTCTTAGGATGTGCCATCTCATACAACCGCCCCAACACAAAGCATTGTCTAACATTTTGAGGTTGAAACATCCTCACATGCATCTGAGTATCATTTCTCAATCCCGCCAAGTAAGCACTCATCAGATACTGCTCAGATAACTTCACTCTTGATCTAATGAGCTCAAACATCTCATTATACTCCGTTATCCCATCAGTCTCTTGTAATTGTTTCAACTCTGCGATAGGATCATCTAGTACTTCTTCAAATCTTTCAATTAGTACTTCACGATATTTCATCCAATCAACCAAAATATCTTATCCAAACTCAGACTGCATGATCGCTTGATGCCAAGTTGATGCAGAACCATCAAAATGGATCAATGATAATCTCACTTTCAACTCTTGAGGAGTATTATCAATCGCAAAAAATTCTTCCACCTTGAATAACCAATCCCTAATCTTATCACCTCCAAAACGCGGAAAATCAAGACGACCTAATCTCGTCATTCCATTA
>NW_013622452.1:0-488 GCF_000695525.1 Brassica oleracea var. oleracea
AATTTTTTGTCTTTTAATTTAGTAAAACTTTATAATACTCCCTAAATCGCTATTTTATAGAGAAACTAAGACAACAAAAGTTTCAAACCTCTTTGACATTTATCATATGTTAGTGACGGATGCAACTATGCATTAAAACAGTATTTTCATATTTTTGAATTTTCTCTAAATCTATGTGTTAACCCCTACGAAAAAATTGAGTTTTTCAGTAAATGTTCTATATACTGAAGCCTATGATCTTTAGTGTTGTTTTAAAATTTTTAACACATTCTACATTTGTATTAATGTATATTAAACTCTCTTTCATTGAACATGGGCATCGTTTCATTTTTTTGTCAATTAATTTAGTAACACTTCATAATACTAACTAAATTGGTGCAATAACCACTATAAAATCACTATTTTCTAGAGAAACGGAAACAAGAAAAGTTCCAAACCTCTTTGACATTCATCATATGTTAGTGAATGATGCAACTATGTATTAAAAC
>NW_013622452.1:557-801 GCF_000695525.1 Brassica oleracea var. oleracea
TAGTGTTGTTTTAAAAAATTTAAACACATTCTACATTTGTATTAATGTATAATAAACTCTCTTTCATTGTACATGTGCATAGTTTTATTTTTTTGTCTTTTAATTTAGTAAAACTTTATAATACTCCCTAAATTGGTGGACTAACTACTATAAAATCGCTATTTTACAGAGAATACTGAAGCCTATGATCTTTCGGTAAATACTGAATTTTTCGGTAAATATTCTATACACTGAAGCCTATGAT
>NW_013622453.1:0-801 GCF_000695525.1 Brassica oleracea var. oleracea
ACAGAACAATGTCTTATGTTCTTAATTCATAGAGTTCTGTTCTGTTGCTAGATGATGTTCGTCATACGTTGTTTCATTTTCTTATAAAAAGTGACGTTTTATTTATCTTGATTGATCTTTAAAGATGATTGTTTTTTTTTAACTTTTGTTCATGTCTATGCGATGATGTTGATGTTCTGTTTTTTCATGTTCTAAAATGTGTTAAATCTTTAGTTGTCTTGTCTGTTTTGTTTTGTTTAATCTAACTATTGTTTGTCATTTCTTAGCAAATGGCTTCATCAACATTCAAGAACACAAACAGTGGAGCTGACAAGCAAGATGGGGTTGAATACGAGAACTTTGAAACACCAGATAGGTGTGGAAAGAGGAAGGAGACATGTACACCTTGCGAAGAAAGTCTTGAGGCAAAAAAGGTGAAAAAAGTTGTTGTGCCAAGATCAGATGTTTGGAATCATTACACCAAGACAAAGCAGAGCCGTGACAGGTGCATTTGCCACTACTGCCAGAAGGTGTTTTCATGTGCAACAAAATCAGGAACTTCCAATCTCCAGAAGCACCTGCTCATCTGCAAAGAGTACCAGGCGCACTTAATCAGCAAAGGAAAGAGTCAAACTTCCATCGATGATGAAGGGAGTTTGAAGCCATCAAAGGTACCTGAGAAAGTTGTCAGAGAAGCTACGAATGAGCTATTGGTGTTAGCTGAGTTGCCTCTGTCTTTCGTAAACAGTACAGGATGGAAGTATTTCTGCAATACGGTAAAGTGTTGAATTGTACATTATTTCTCTGATTTATGAAACTAAT
>NW_013622454.1:0-801 GCF_000695525.1 Brassica oleracea var. oleracea
TTTTGAAACACAAAAATCTTTCACCTTTTCAAGACCAAAACGAATCAGATCAAGAGAACTGATCTTACCAAACATATCAGGCTGAGAATTAAGAAAATCAGATTGCTCACAGTGCTCTTGAAGTTCAAAAGACAAAGGGGTAGGAGTTGTGCCAGGATCAAAGCAAAGATGTCTCTCCATAGCGATGGATGTGATGTTTGTTGCTCCTTCATCAAACACTGGACCCGGTTCGTCCTCCTCATCAAAGATAGGATCTAGATCTTCATCAAAAGATATCCTAGTGTCAAGACGTGGTCCTTGATGTGGTAAATCTAGTGGCTCTTCCTCAAAAATCTGTGGAGACAAAACAAGATTACTTGGATGCTCCGGTTGCAAAATGGTTAGTTCTACAATAGCCTGTTCAATACCAGTTACAAACTCAGGTTCAAGAGAAGAAAGATCACATTTATTCTCACAAGTCATCAAGCTTTCAATTGGCTCTTCATCAGATTCATCAAAGATGGGTAAAGAATCTGAAAAATCTTTAAACTCTTCAACATGGGTTTCAGATTTACCTTTAGGTTTTTCACTGATGAACAAGGATGGCTCAGCTACATGTGCACGTGTGGATGTGCTCTTCTTATGGCTCTTTCTGATGCCTTTGAGGGCTTTCATTATTCCCTTCTCAAAGTTATCACAGATATCTTGGGCATCATAATGAAGTGATCCACATCTCTGGTCGTTTTGATATGATCCTTGCACCTTATGTCTAGCTGTTCCTGCACACTAACAAACTCATCAAAATTATTCAAAGAATATTTA
>NW_013622455.1:0-384 GCF_000695525.1 Brassica oleracea var. oleracea
GATCTAAAACCTAAGAACGAGATTGATCCATTGATCAATTAAAATCAAACCTTAAATATTTTTGAATCTCAAATCAAATCCCTTTGATCAAAGATCAAAGTTTTCGAAATCCCCTAAAACCCTAATTTTGGAAAATCGGTTTTAATTTTGATTTGAAACTTGAGTGTTTGATTGATCGCCTAGAGATATGATTAAGATTGTTTTAAAACTTGAATCTGAATCTTGTTTAAACAAAAACCCTAATCTCGAATTTTAAAATTCCTAAAGGCCTTGAAACCTTAAATCTCACAAAACTTTAAAGATTGAAAGTTTAATATTGTTTTGAATGAGAGTTAGGTTGCTAGATTATTTGATTCTAAAACACTAATCTCAAGCTGAAACATT
>NW_013622455.1:441-801 GCF_000695525.1 Brassica oleracea var. oleracea
AGCCGTGAGGCCTAAATACATTGTACACACTTGCGGCCTTGTTCCCTTGATTAATTAAAAGCCGTTTGGCTAAATGCATATCCATATGGCCGTGTAGCCTAGTATCCGGATGGTTATATAAACCGGATTGCATCATGATTCGATCTTTAAGATCGTTGTATCAAATAATGGCCGTGAAGTCTAAGCATCACATGACCGTGTGGTCCAAGTATCATAGAGAGACTTATGGGATCATATGCACTGATTATTTAATTGGTTGCAAGAATTCTAAATCATAAATTGATAATATGATTTCAGATGCCGAGATTTAAATCCATGGATTATACCATTCTAAATCTCTCTGGAAGATATTATCCAGAA
>NW_013622456.1:0-801 GCF_000695525.1 Brassica oleracea var. oleracea
TTTTTTGTCAATTAATTTAGTAAAACTTCTTAATACTCCCTAAATTGTTGGACAAACCACTTTAAAATCGCTATTCTCTAGAAATACGGAGATAACAAAAGTTCTAAACCTCTTTGAACTTCATCATATGTTAGTGAATGATGCAACTATGCATTAAAACATTATTTTCATATTTTTGAAATTTTCTCAAAATCTATGTGTTAACCCCTACGAAAATATTGAATTTTTCGGTAAATGCTCTATATACTGAAGCCTATAATCTTTAGTGTTGTTTTAAAATTTCTAAACTCATTCTTCATTTGTATTAATGTATATTAGACTCCCATTATGGTACATGGGCATCGTTTTAATTTTTTGTCAATTAATTTAGTAAAACAAAGTAATACTTCCTAAATTGGTGGACTAACCACTATAAAATCGTTATTTTCTAGAGAAACGGAGACAACAAAAGTTCCAAACCTCTTTGACATTCATTATATTTTCGTGATGGATGCAACTATGCATTAAAACACTATTTTCATATTTTTGAATTTTTCTCAAAATCTATGTTTTATCCTTACGAAAATATTGAATATTTGGTGAATGCTCTATATAAGGAAGCCTATGATCTTTAGTGTTTTTTTTTTTAATTTCTAAACACACTCTACATTTGTATTCATGTATATTAAACTCTCTTTTATGGTACGTGGGCATCATTTTCATTTTTTGGCAATTAATTTTGTAAAACTTCATAGTACTTCCAAAATTGGTGGATTAACCACTATAAATTCGTTGCTTTTTAGAGAAACGGAGACAACCAAA
>NW_013622457.1:0-800 GCF_000695525.1 Brassica oleracea var. oleracea
ACAGAATCATGATAATATGAAGTCCTAATCTATGCAAGCACATTCTCTAAATACTTATGTATGATCAATGATTAAACCCATAGTATTTAGGCAATAATAGTTAACCACCTTAACCACCATCTTAGACATTAATCTAGATGTTTCAATCTTAAGGCAGCAACAAAATGATAATGCAAAACACCTTAACAACACTTTTAGACATCATGAATGCAACAGCGGATGAGACAATACCATCTAGCATCCTAGCAACACATTCAAGACTCACGGCATGGCATATATCATCAAGAATACCAAACAAGTCTCATAAAGCATCCTGGGACAGTAACTAGACAATACCATCTAGCAAAAGATTCAATCAACCCAAGGATCCAATAAGAACACTCAACTACCACCGAACAATAATACAAGCTCATATCAAGAAGGGAAAAGGATTGGCTTACAACCAAGGAATCTGTGCTGATTCCTTGAGCCTCCTAGGCACCAGGTCATGACATTTTGATGGAATGGAAATGTAGACTCGCCACCTAACAGCTCCTCCTTGTCTTTATGACCACCTTCTTGTATCTCAAACTGTAAAGACCACTCCTTTCTTCATGTTTCCAAGTCGCCAACTCCATGAGCAAAGGGAAAGCTCTCTTCTTGAGAGGTTTCATCTTAACCAGGAGGTGAGGCACGCCTTTAATGGACAGGATAAAGGTGGAGAGACCATGAGAGAACGCCATGGCTTTGGTCTGCTTCTTCTTGAAGAGATGTAGCCGGTTTTGACAGATCTTCAAAGGCTTGGATTTGAGATGAGGGTG
>NW_013622458.1:0-800 GCF_000695525.1 Brassica oleracea var. oleracea
GGGAGATCGATATATGTGTGGACTGAGGAATGGATTGGAGGCACTGAAAGAAGAAGACCTTTGATGAAGAATATTTTTGTCGATCTACTGCTAAGAGTTTCTGATTTGATAGACCACCAGAATGGTTGTTGGAACGTGGAAAAACTGGAGGATCTTTTCTATGAAGAGGACATCCGAAGCATCTTAGCGATGGGAACAGCTTTTAATGAGGAAGATTTTTGGGTTTGGCTCCATAATAGGAATGGGTGTTATTCGGTCAAATCTGGATATTGGTTCATCAACAACTTCAGAAGAAGATTGGAGATTCAAGAAGCCGAAGCTAGGCCCTCTCTAAATGTTCTCAAAGAGGAGGTATGGAAACTTGATACAGCCCCAAAAATCAAAACTTTCCTCTGGCGGGCAGTAAGTAATGCGGTACCAGTAGGTGACCTTCTGGTGAAAAGAGGTATCAAAATGGACCCGGTATGTCAGGCTTGTGGTTTTCAAGGAGAGTCTATTAATCACATAATTTTCCGCTGCTCCATCGCAAGACAGGTTTGGGCTTTGGCAGATGTCCCTTATTCGGAGAGTGGTTTTGATGAAGTGTCTCATTTTTCAAACTTCCACTCCCTGCTACTCTTAATAAAGAACTCCTCGGTTCCAGAAGGGGTGAGAAACTCGATTCCTTGGATTGTGTGGTATTTGTGGAAATACAGAAATGGGATTATCTTTGAAGGAAAACAAGCTAGAACCATAGACTTGGTGGCTAAGATCAGAGAGGAAGCGGAATTCTGGTTAATGGCTCAAAAGAATGAAGAGCA
>NW_013622459.1:0-800 GCF_000695525.1 Brassica oleracea var. oleracea
TAAGCCGCCTCTCTCTCTCTCCTAAGGTCACGGCCGCCTCTCTCTCTTTCTAGGATTGAGCCGTCTCTCTCTAAGTGTATAGACCGGTTATGGACAGGACCGGTTATGGACATCCATTAATTGATTTAAAACAGATTACTTGTTTTTGTTAAACTTTTTGAAATTATATAATCTAATGTTATTTGTTATTAGAAATGTAACCGGGAGTTATCCTATTAACCGGGAGTGATTCTACCAATTGACTTTTTGAAATTATATAATCTAATGTTATTTGTTATTAGAAATGTAACCGGGAGTTATCCTATTAACCGGGAGTGATTCTACCAATTAAAACCAAACAGTGTATATGTATGGATAAGAAAGAAGGAATGATTAATTAGGTTTCCACAAAAGATAAATTTATATGCTATCTCAAAAATGAGTTTTCGCCCCCGTTAAAAATCGCAAACCATCAAAAGCTAGGGAGAGGAACTTGTCATATGATATCTTGCATATTTTCATTGTCTTATTCATTTATTCATGTGCATTTTGATCATATAGACTAGGATTTAGCCACGTTTAGGTTGCATTTTGCATACATGAGACTTTATCAGGTGTTGGAGTACCACATGGAGTTCTTGGAGGCATTTGGGTGCATTTAAAGCGATCAACAGACGAACAGCGCACCAGAGCGACCTCACCGGAGCGACGCCGTGAAGTCACTGTGACACACATCCCGGAGCGACCTGGCCAGACGTCATGGAGAGGTCGCTTGCGTTTCTATCGTGAGACACCCCTTCTCAGAGCGACTTGCCAGAGCG
>NW_013622460.1:0-800 GCF_000695525.1 Brassica oleracea var. oleracea
TGAGCGATGAAGATGAAGAGGGGGATGAAGCTGAGGAGGGGGATGAAACTGAGGAGGGGGATGAAGCTGAAGAGGGGGATGAAGCTGAGGATCATGATGGGGAGGAGGATGCTGACATCCCTGTTGTCGCTGATGCTGAGGATTATAGTGAGTATGGAAAGGTTAAAGATGAGGATGAGGAAGAAGATGATGAAATCTGTTTTGATGATTACAAAGGGGCATATGGTTGTGAAGGAGAAGGATCATCTGCAGACAGAATCTATGTCAACCAAAGTTTTGCTAGTAAGGATGCACTGCTTTCAGAGTTGCGGTAGACAGCGGTGAGGCGTAGGTTCTCCTTCAGAATATTCAAGTCAACGAAAACTCTGTTTGTGGCAACATGTCGTGTTAGTGGTTGTCAATGGAAGGTCCGAGCAAGTGTGAAACATGGGACTAAAACGTTTTGGGTAACCAAGTATTTGGCAACTCATACATGTTCCATCCCAGACAGAATCGCTCAGCGGAAACGTTGTACTCGACAGAATCGTTGTACTCCAAAGTACATTGGTCGACTTTTCATAGATCGAGTGGGAATCATTGATGGGTTGAATCCGCAGCATATCAAAGATGCAATGAAGAACATGTTTTGCATGACACTTGATTACACCACTTCATACAGAGCATTGTTATATGCGCAAGAAATGGTGAGAGGATCAGCGGAAGACGGGTATGAGCGACTTCCTTCATATTTGGAGCAAATCAAGGCAGCAAATACGGGTTCTATCACAGCTATAGAACTTGATTCTCTGAATAGATTTAAG
>NW_013622461.1:0-800 GCF_000695525.1 Brassica oleracea var. oleracea
TTACCGTGATGTTGTTTATGGCCCGACAATCCACACACATCCTCCAGGAGCCATCCTTCTTTAGTACAAGTAGAACAGGCACGGCACAGGGACTGAGACTCTCTCTGATGTATCCCTTCTCAAGCAAGTCGTTGATCTGTTTCTGCAGCTCCTTGGTCTCGACCGGATTGGTGCGGTACGCTGGTCGGTTCGGTAGAGAGGCGCATGGGACAAGATCGATCTGATGCTCAATGCCTCTCACCGGTGGCAATCCTTTGGGATTTCCTTCTGGAAACACATCAGAATAATCCTGCAAGATACCTAAAAACTCACTCGGAATCTCCGGGGCAAGGTCAGAAGAAGATGAGGCCAAGAGAGACTCTTTATAAATCAGTAAGAGAAATGGCTTTTGAGAGGAAAGAGACTTCCTTACCTGACTTTCTTTGACAAAGAAGTTGGAGTTTCTGGTACTGGTCTCAGGTTTATCAGCTTTAGGGTCTTGGTCTCGGTTCTTCTTAAGTTGGACCTGGTCTTGATGGACTTCCGAAGGCGACAAAGGCACCAAGGTGATCTTCTTTCCCTTATGATCAAATGAGCCATGTACTGCCTTCTTGTCAAATTGCCAAGGCCGGCCCAAGAGAACATGGCAAGCATCCATGGGAAGCACATTACACACAACCTTATCCTCATATCTGCCAATGGAGAGTGGAACCGTGACTTGCTCCTTCACATACTGTTCTCCGGCCTCATATCTGCCAACGGAGAGTGGAACCAGGAAGTCAAGTGCTTCTTCCTCATCATCATCATCATACACTGGTCCG
>NW_013622462.1:0-115 GCF_000695525.1 Brassica oleracea var. oleracea
CTTCTTTGACCATCATCATATATTAGTAGATGAATCAACTATGCATTAAAGCTATATTGTTATATTTTTTGAATTTTTGAATTTTTCTCAAAATCTATGTGTTAACCCCTACGAA
>NW_013622462.1:396-800 GCF_000695525.1 Brassica oleracea var. oleracea
AATATGTACCCCCTACGAATATATTGAGTTTTTGGTAAATGCTTTATATACTGAAATAATCTTTAGTGTTGTTTTAAAATTTCTAACCACGTTTTACATTTGTATTAATGTATGCTAAGCTCTCTTTCATGGTACATGAGCATTGTCCAAATTTGTTTTAGAAATTAATATTGTAAAACTTCATATACTCCCTAGATTAGTGGACTAACCATTATCAAATCGCTATTCTATAGAGAAATAGAGACAAAAAAGGTTCCAAACCTCTTTGACCATCATAATATATTAGTAGATGATTCAACTATGCATTAAAGCTATATTGTTATATCTTTTTAATTTTTCTCAAAATTTATGTGTTAACCCGTACGAAAATATTGAGTTTTACGTTAAACGCTCTATATACTGAA
>NW_013622463.1:0-117 GCF_000695525.1 Brassica oleracea var. oleracea
ACGCTCAGAAGGACGATAGAGGTTCTGAGGAAGAGACAGAACCTGAAGCAGAAGCAGAAGCTGAAGAAGGCAAAGAAAAAGAGGATGAGGAAGAGAGTGAAGAAGAGGCTCAGAAGG
>NW_013622463.1:200-800 GCF_000695525.1 Brassica oleracea var. oleracea
AAGAACCTGAGGAAGAGGGTGAAAAAATGGTGGAGGAAGAGGTGAAAGAACCTGAGGAAGAGGGTGAAAAAATGGTGGAGGAAGAGGTGAATAAGTTGTTCGGAAAGGCTGAAAAAATGGTGGAGGAAGAAGTGGTAGAGCCTGAGGAAGAGGCTGGAAAAATGGTGGAAGAAGAGGTGGAAGAACCTGAGGAAGAGGGTGAAAAAATGGTGGAGGAAGAAGTGGTAGAGCCTGAGGAAGAGACTGGAAAAATGGTGGAGGAATAGGTGGAAGAACCTGAGGAAGAGGCTGTAAAAATACTGGAGGAAGAGGTGGTAGAGCCTGAGGAAGAGGCTGGAAAAATGGTGGAAGAAGAGGTGGAAGAACCTGAGGAAGAAAAGCAAGAGTGGTACATGGTTGTCTACGAAGGCAGTACTTGTGAAACGAAGGAAGCTGACAAGGGAGCAGCTAAGCCTTCTGGAACTGGGGTCAAGCATAGGCCAAAACAAATGGCATTGAGGAAGCATGCTACTAAGCAGGCTCCTAAGCCGAGGGGTAGACCGAGAAAGGATATTGAACCAAAGAAGTTCACAACGCCAGAACAGACAAAAAGGATACGTT
>NW_013622464.1:0-800 GCF_000695525.1 Brassica oleracea var. oleracea
CATCACTTGTCTTAGTGATGTAATCTTGAGGAAGATAATGAATGAGACTACAACTCTTAGAATGGTGAAAGCATTTGAGAGAGACTACCAATCAAAGTCTTTGCCAAACTTCATGTATCTCAAGAAGAAATTTTCTTGCTTCAGGATGGAAGAAAATAAACCAATGGAAGAGAACTTTTACTCCTCTTTCCTAAAGCTCCTAGCTGATTTGGCAAGTATCAAGATCTACTTCTCAGATGAAGATCAAGCCATTCAACTAATCTCTGGGCTGCCTACAGCCTATGAGCCATTGGTACATACCATACAGTATGGAACCAGGAAAGCCACGCTGACTGTCAACGAAGTCATCACTGCGGCATACTCCAAGGAGGCGGAGATAAAGCAGAAGAGGTTGACAACAAGAGGCATACACTCAAAGGATCTTTACAGTGAGTCAAGGGGAAGAACATCGACCATAAATGATTCAGGAAACAACAAGCAATGGAACAACAAATTAAAGAGCAGATTTAGGCCTAAATCAGTAGGCAAGTATAATGTAAAACAAGATAAGACTTGTTGGATATGTGGAAGCGATGGACACTGGAAACTAGACTGTCCAGAACGCAAAAAAACATCTCACTCCTTAAATTTAGGAAACTCAGCAAACGTGGCAAAGGATCTTCCAGGGCCAATAGCCTTGACAGTCAGTCTGATAGTATCACATGAAAAGTGGGTGTTGGAATCAGGTTGCACTTTTCATATCACGCAACTAAGGGATCTTCTATCAGAGTTTGTGGAATTTGAAGGGAATAAAGTGATGA
>NW_013622465.1:0-800 GCF_000695525.1 Brassica oleracea var. oleracea
CTATTATATTTTCTTAAAACACCAAATCCTAAGCATTATATATTTTTTAAGAACCAATAACCATATAAATGATATGTATCTCTGATTATTCATTTATTATTTAAATGGTACTTCCTTTTTGAACGAATTTGACTCACTAAAATAAATGTAACCGATTTCTAAACATTAATTACGAAATGGTTGATATATGCTACTATCACATTCAGTTTTTTAAAAAAAATATGACATAATTTTTAAAAATATAACGATATCTATAAAATTGTGACATGTACAATTCTACTTTTAAAAAGTTATATTTTGCAAGTTTTTAAATATGGTAATGATTTTTTTTGTGCACCAATAAATATGGTAATGAATATTAACTTATAACCATTAGTATATTACTATAAATTATTTATATAAATGATTATTTTTGGAAAAAAACTATAAAATAAATTAATATTTACAAACTCATATATCACTATTTCTCCTGTTGTAACAAAAATCTAGGAGTAATAATAAACATATTAAGTTATAGCCATCATACGTTAGAAATGCTCACACTAAATGACGATACAACAGGAGATATCACTACAAAAATCATAGCCAAATGATGAAGGACGGCCAATGCAACAAGATATATCATCTTTGGAGTTGGCCAAACTTCAAGGACCAATGTCTACAATGTTACGTAGTCATAACCAAAATTATGAAGAAATTTCATTTAATAAAAAGGGGTTTATGGGTCTTTAAAAATGTTTCAACCCCCACCCCAAAAAAAAATCAGATCTGGATCAGGATGCGATTTATGCTATTACTTC
>NW_013622466.1:0-800 GCF_000695525.1 Brassica oleracea var. oleracea
GAAAGAAAACTGGTGTTTTTAGTAGCTGATGAGAGAGAAACATGTCGAAGGGGAGAGAAAAAGAAGACAAATGGAGTTGATGTTTTATTTAGCATCACAGATACTCTTGGATCTCTTTTATTGTTTGATCGCCGCATTTTCCCGTGTTTCATCGGAACGACCAATGAAGAATACCTTTCAGTCGCTCATCTAAGTCGTACCGTTTAATAAACGGACATGGCCTAGCAATTTTATTTGCTCCTGGACTGAGAACTTGGGAGAGGTTGAAGTTAGATTCTACACACGAGACTCTGTCCGAGCTACAGAACTCTAAATACTTAGAGAAACGTGTTAGATAGATTGAGGAAAAAAGAGCAAACAAAAGAAACATCATCAGGGGCAGTGGAAACTATGGAAAAAAAAAATGAAACTTATGAGGCAAGAGATAAGCCGCAATCTGCGGTTGGAGTAGAAAAGACAAGCTACCAAGATTAGAGTATACAGAACATTTCTGACGCGAAGTGCTTACGAGTTAGCAGGAGAGAACGTAACCGAAGTTTTGAACAAAAAGGTAATGGATAAGAAAAACATTGAGTTGAAAAAGCTTAATTCGGGTTTGATAAAAGTGAGGGAGTTTGATTGATAAGGAGGTATGGCTTAGAATCTCATAATAAATTAGAAATAACAAACTCAAAACCATGGAACCTAAGCTAACAAGAATGAAGAAAGTAAGTTTCCCAAGGCTGCTTAGAATGAGAGTTTCATCCTCCATCTTTAACTTTAATAAGATCAAAGAGGCGTGGAACATCATTGGTGTCTTC
>NW_013622467.1:0-799 GCF_000695525.1 Brassica oleracea var. oleracea
ACTGAATTTCATATATAAATTTTCATGATTTATGTTCTAAAAAAAAAAATGATAATGTTTTCATTGAGTGGTTATAACATGGTAGAAATTGCATTAATAAAATATTGGCACAAATATTCCACTTAGCAAGTGAACAATGGTGAAATACGCCAATTCCCACGGTTAGATTTTTGTGTATTTGAATTTTGATAAGTAGAATATATAATGGCAAATAGTAAGAAATGAGAAGTATTATAAACTTTGGTTTGATAATTTGTGTATCAAAATAAATGGTAAGTACTATAAAGCCTACAATTACGCATGGACCCATTTAACCGGAACCAAAATTTCGAACCGAACTGAAAATTAAGGTTCGGTTCGGGGTTGGATCCTATCAACTATACTAGTGGATCCTATTTCTCTAGAACCAAAAAGTGGAACTTAACTGAAATCGAACCGAGAACTAAATGAATATCCAAATTTCTATAATATAGTTTATCTATTAATAAATGTTAACTATATTTAGATTTAAAATAATAAAATAATATAAAAATTATTTATAAGTAGAAATACCCAAAAAATAGAATTACTAGAATATTTTTTTCCAAAATATTTAAAATTCTCTAAATTATCCGAATTTTTATCTGAAAATCCCAAAAATCTGATATTTCATCTGGAAATCTAGGTTTTTTTACTATTTAACCGATAAACCGGAATCGAATGGGATACGAAATTACCTCGTATATAAGCCGGTTCTCAATTTTGTTATCTGCAACCCAAAACTGAATAACCAAAACCAAAAACTGAAATAACCGAACTG
>NW_013622468.1:0-799 GCF_000695525.1 Brassica oleracea var. oleracea
AACTATATGTTAAAAGTTTAATTAGTTGGCAAAAACTTTAGACTAGAATTCTGCCCTTTTGTTTTATTATTTACACCCATTTGCCTAGCTTTATAACCATCATTTGCTTTCGTAGCTCTCTTTATTCCTTCATAGTATCTCTTTACTTTCTTCTCTCTCCCCGTCTCCCATGGCTAAGTTCTATTGTTTCAGACTAGCTCTTCTTCTGTTACTTCTAGTGGGTCGCACCGAGTCACGCGGCCGGTTCGAGCCAAAAATTCTTATGCCGACAGAGGAAGCTAAATCAACTGAGCAAGAAGACACTATCGGTGCTAGATGGGCGGTTCTTATCGCTGGTTCTTCCGGTTATGGAAACTACAGTCACCAGGTACATAAATGTTCAAATATAATTGATCTTAAATCTTCTTATTGCTTAACGAATCAATCTTATTATTCGTTACTTTCTCCCTCAAGAATTTTTTTTTTCTCGGACTTGCGAATATTCATTCGACATGCAAAATTTTCTTTATACTCTAATTTTATTAAAAATGAGTTTTTTTGAGCAAACTGTTAAAAGAACCTATGTGGTGAACTTGTCCATTTTTGAAACTAATTCTGCTTTATCACATGTATAAAAGTCTTCTTTGTTCAATTATTTTCGTAATTCTATAAAGATCGTTAAGTATTTTATTAACTAAACTATCTCTTTATTATGTTTTATTGCTTTTGTATTATAGGCCGATGTTTGTCACGCATATCAAATACTGAGAAAGGGAGGTTTAAAAGAAGAGAACATAGTCGTCATGATGTATGATGATAT
>NW_013622469.1:0-799 GCF_000695525.1 Brassica oleracea var. oleracea
CAATTCCTAATGATTCTCCACTACTTTATGTATCAAAATCAAGCTGAATTGAAAGTGGGATAGCTTCTTCATCCTAACTCCTATGGTCCCAAACGGTCACATGAGATTAGATTGAACCGCCCACACATTGCACATCTTGATTTGGGCTTAACCGGATGACTTGGGCGTGAGGAGTGGACTGTACGGTCGATGGTACGGACCTCCTGTCCGTACCACTCGCCCTATCTTAGTACATTGCCCTATCTTCCTTCTTGGTTGCACCAGACATCTTCATGGCTTACCCTAGACCGTACAAGGCCGTACTGAACGCCCTATCTTTGCACCACACTTCCATCTTCTCTCTAACTCCTTCACAGCCTTCTCATGATCAGTCTAAGTCTTTCCTAGACTTATCTTCACAAGATAACTACTTCAGAACACTACGGAAGCTTGATTGAACTCTTCTAGACATCTTCTAGAGCTTGCCCTATTATTGTACAAGCTCTATCTTCTCTTCAGTTCAACATTCAAGGCCTGGAGGTGGATGCATATACACTTTATCCTCAAGTTCACCTTGTAGGAATGCATTCTTCACATCCATTTGCCATAAGCCCCATCCAAGATTCACAGCCAAGCTTAACACAATCCGGATTGTGTGTAGTTTAGCTACTGGTGCAAAGGTTTCTATGTAATCTTCTCCATAAGTTTGAGTTAAACCTCTTGCAACTAGCCTTGACTTCTTCCTCTCAATCTTTCTATCAGCCTTATACTTTATTGTGAATATCCATCTACTAGTCACAGCCTTCTTCCCTTTTGGTAA
>NW_013622470.1:0-104 GCF_000695525.1 Brassica oleracea var. oleracea
TCTTAAAATCCTTAACAATCAGCAAGGTCCTAAAATCCTTAACATAATCTAAGGTATCAAAATCCTTAACAATCAACCAGGTCCTAAAATCCTAATCAAAACCA
>NW_013622470.1:249-799 GCF_000695525.1 Brassica oleracea var. oleracea
GGTTCCTACGAACCTGAACAACCAGGTCCCAGAACCTTTCGAATCGGACTCAGGTCCCCGAGCTAAAATCAAGAACTTCTCTTTAAGGTTATCACGACCAAATATCCATTAAGCTAAATGCTTATCATAAATTAAGACTAAAAGTCCTAATCCGACTCAACGATGACAGCACACAACTCATCTGAGATTCGCAATCACTATGATTAAATGAAACGAGGTTAAGTTCAAAAACTTAAAACAGAAATAATAGCCACGATTTAAACATAAGAAAGGGTTTAAAAGCCTCCCCAGGCTATTGAAATCCAGCAAGTGTTAAGGTTTAAAGGCCTCCTCAGGCACTAAGTCATAATGCATAACGAAACAAAGCCCTTAGGCCGAAGTCTTAAAAACACAAAACATAAAGCTAAAAGAGCCGTAGCTCTCAATCTTCCTTCTCTTCCTGAATCGGATCACCAGCACCGGCAGGAACTCCCTCATCGACCGCATTGCCATCACCTCCTATAGCTGCCTCGACTGGGGCTAAGTCAGGAGCCATCAAACCCAAATTAGA
>NW_013622471.1:0-799 GCF_000695525.1 Brassica oleracea var. oleracea
GCATGAGACTTCATAATAGTATTGTTATATTATGTAATTTGGAATCTGATACATTGTTGATCAAAAAAAAAAAAAAGGAATCTGATACATTATTTCATCTTCTCTATTTCATTCTAAGAGCAACATGTCTTAAGTTATAAATTATCTTTCTAAATTTTATGGAAATACATGCACATTTAACAGATCAATAAAAACTAATTTGATCTGACTTAATTATAATAAAAATAATTGTACTTCAGTATAAATTAGAAAGAATGTATAACATAATTAAATTCGCAATATAAGTGAATCAACTAATCCAACTTATATCTAAAATCATAACTTTAAATACAATAAGAATATATAATTACATAAATATAAATTTTAGGATGACTCAAAAAATATTAATATATGAAAAAAAATTAACCAACTGTTACTGTTTAGTTCTTTTGTAAAATATATATTTATGCATGAGACTTCAGAATAGTATTGTTATATTGTGTAATTTAGAATCTGATACATTATTTCATCTTCTCTATTTCATTCTAAGAACAACATGTCTTAAGTTATAAATTATCTTTCTAAAGTATATTTACATATCTAAAACAACAACCAACCTAAATACAAATAAGAAATTTTAAAAAAAAATTTAGAATAAAAATATTATAGTTGAATGCAAAGAAAATATGCAATCTTATATATCCAACTGATAATTAAATCGACTGTCAAATCAACAAAATCGATTAGATATAATATGTCTAAAATCATATATAAAATTAAAGTAATATATTATTATTAATTCAAATTATATATACAAAAT
>NW_013622472.1:0-447 GCF_000695525.1 Brassica oleracea var. oleracea
TCAGGACGAAGAGAGGCCGAACCGTGGAGGTAGGAGGAACGCGCGAGAACCCCGGGGCCAAGTAGGAGGAGGCCGCGACCATAGAGGAGGTCGAGACCGAGAGGAGGAAGAGCCATGGTTAGGAGGCAAGGCGCTTAAGCTGAATCCCCCAACGTTTGCCGGCAAGGTTGATCCGGATGCTTATATCGTGTGGGAGAAGCGCATGGAATACATCTTCGACTATTACCAGTATAGCGAGGCCAAGAAGGTCGCCCTAGCAGCAGCCCAGCTGATGGACAATGCTCTTTCGTGGTGGGATCGAGACGTTGCTAAGTCCGGGCCAGTGTGGAGAGCGCGTAATTGGACCGAGATGCGGACCAAGCTCCGCGCGAGGTACATTCCATCTTACTACCAGCGTGATGTGCTAAAACGCTTTCGTAAACTTACGCAGGGAACTAAGACTGTGGA
>NW_013622472.1:588-799 GCF_000695525.1 Brassica oleracea var. oleracea
CATTGCCCGCAGGGTGGAGAGGCAACAGTATGAAGACTTCAACGATCTATTGCACTTTGCTACACAAGCCGAGCAGCACATCAAGCGCAAGACGGCCAGTACCAGTCGCAGCAAACCTGCTTGGACCCAACCGGTTACAAAGCAAGGCGACAAGGGCAAGTCGGTTGAGATTGAGAGCCGATTCAAGACAAACCAGACTGAATCGTCTAAT
>NW_013622473.1:0-799 GCF_000695525.1 Brassica oleracea var. oleracea
TTTCCCGGGGTGCTTTTGGCCGAAGATTGGTCTATCTTCGTGCGCTTACCGTTTACAACTGCAGAAGTCGTGATTTGCCTTAACTTGTGCTCTGCGAGGAAGCATAGCCGCGACTGTTTTTGGCACCCCCAGATGGCCGCGACTCCGCTTGGGGTTGGGAATTTGAGACCCAGGTGGAAGGTTGACGGAACTGCCTGCATGGCGTTGAGCCATGGGGTTCCCATGATCACGTTGTAGATAGCGGGATGATCGACCACCGCGAACTCGACGATTTTCGTGATCTCATTGGCCAAGACTGGCAATTGGATCGATACAAGAGTCATCGATACTTCGCCTGAAAAACCCGTGAGTGGTTTTGGCGTCAGAATTACTTCTCCGAGATCGATGCTCATCCATTTGAGAGTGTCGCGGAAGATTACGTTGACCGTGCTTCCCGTGTCGACGAGTACCCTTCCAACTTCTAAGTCTCGTATAATGAGATCTATGACGAGCGGGTCACAGTGAGGTTGATCGATGCCGCCGGCCTCTTCCTTTGTGAAGGTGATCGAGCAATTATGGCCATCTCCTTGAGGAGACCATGTAGACCAATTTGCGCTCGACTCCGCCTTCCTTTGGTAAGCCTTGATGGCCGACACAGTGTCGCCGCAGTATTGTGATCCTCCGATGATCATATTGACTCTGCGGCGATTGTTATCGTTCCCTTTGTCGTCTGGCCTCCTGCCACGTTTATCCCAAGGCTGGTTTTGTTGAGAGGATTTTTCAGCGGACGGATTTCTGTCCGTCTTTGGAGGGCGATCAG
>NW_013622474.1:0-798 GCF_000695525.1 Brassica oleracea var. oleracea
CTTACTGAAACCCAGAGGCAAAAAGATGAGGCTATGGGCAAGATCCTTGAGCTTAAGACACAGCTAGACACCAAACAGACACTGGAAATGGAGATCCAGGAGCTGAAAGGCAAATTACAAGTGATGAAGCATTTGGGGGATGTTGGTACTGTCAGTGTTTCTGTCAATGTTGGTACTTTTATCCATATGTTTGTTAAGTCAGCAGCAAGTAATGGTGTTGGATGTTTTCACGGTAACAGGAAGTGGTCGACGAAGAGGATGAGAAGCTGAAGAAGCTTAAAGGCGAGTGGGGAGAAGAGGTGCACGACGCTGTTAAAACAGCTCTGGAGGAAATGGATGAGTATAATCCAAGTGGTCGATACAGCACCCCAGAACTTTGGAATTTCGAAGCAGGAAGGAAAGCAACATTGAAGGAAGTGATTAGTTTCATTTCCAACGATATGAAACCTGTGAAACGCAAAAGAACCTGAAGGTATATGGTCTATCATCTTCGGTTGACACACGTCTCTTGTATATATGTTATGTGCTGAGTTAAACTAACAAACCTGAGAAGTGAGAACCTTGGAGAAGGGTTGGAGTAAAAAATTCTTGTAACAAATTAGAGCAGGGACATGATCTAATTTGTTGAATCCGGTTGAAGAAGTTTAATTCTGATTTGGACTGGTTTTGTTCTGAAGAATCCAATGGTCTTGTACTTTTTTGGTTGCAGGAAGGAGGAGGAAGTAGAAGGAATGGGTAAAGCGTTTAAGTCTTTTAAAATAACTTAGAATCAAGGAGCTTAAGTGATGTAAAATAATC
>NW_013622475.1:0-798 GCF_000695525.1 Brassica oleracea var. oleracea
TCATTGTCGGCCAATAGTATCCATGGCGTTTGATTTTCACGGCTAGTTATCTCCCGCCGGAATGGTTGTCTCAGGAGCCGGAATGTATTTCCTCCATTACTTTTCTCGCCTTTTCTCCTTCCAGGCACGTCATGAGTGGTCCGGAGAATCTCCTTTTGTAGATTTCGCCGTCCACTGTTACGTAGCGTGCGGCCTGTGTTCGTATCTTGCGAGCTGCCCATTTTTCGGCGGGTAGTTGCCCGTCGACGATGTAGTCTCGAATCGTCTGAAGCCATGGGCTATCACAGTTGTAATCAGATTGCTCTGATGGTGGTGGCATGATAATTTCTTCTTCGTCGTATTGGCCTTCTATGAGATTGACGACGATTGGTGGTCCGATGCTCGGATGTTCGATGAACTCGACCGGAATTACCCTTTTGAGTCCTGGATCGGAACTTGATGCTAGGGCCGCGAGGGCGTCCGCCTTGATATTCTCGGAACAGGGGATCCGCGTAAGGGCAAAAGAGTCGAAGTCTTGAGCTGGACCTTGGACCAATTTGAGGTACGCGTCCATCTTTTCGTCTCTGGCTTCATACTCTCCGATGAATTGACTGGCCATTAACTGGGAGTCACAGTAAGCGTGGAGATTACGTATTTTTAATCCGTGAGCCAAACGTAGCCCTGCGATTAATGCCTCATATTCGGCCTCGTTGTTCGAGGCATGGAATTCCAGTTTGAACGATTGTTCCAAGATCTCGCCCGTCGGAGAGGCGAGACGGATTCCGATACCCGATCCTTGCTTGGATGAGGATCCGTCGA
>NW_013622476.1:0-798 GCF_000695525.1 Brassica oleracea var. oleracea
TTTACCACCAGAGTAGACGCCCCGGTTTAGAGATTTAAAATATTAAAACTAATATAGATTTTAGAATCCTCTCCGGTTATTTTAAGCTTTGGGAAAAAGAAGAAGAAATGAACGAACCTGAAACCTACACATGTAGAAGTCGTCGCCGTAGAACTTACGCAGCACGTCGATAGGTTTAACGGTAGGATCTTTAGGACCGAAAGAGAAAGGAACAGAGAGGTTGACCAGAGCTTTGACTTTATCAGGTCGGAAAAGACAAAGATACCAAGCGATGAGAGCTCCCCAATCATGGCCAACCACAAACACTTTATCTTCGGTCAAGGCGGATATGACAGCGATCATGTCACCCACCAGGTGGAAGCAAGTGTAGGAAGAGATCTCCGACGGAGCATCGGAGTCACCGTAACCGCGTAAGTCAGGAGCGACGGCGCGGTATCCAAGAGCAGCGAGTCCGGGGATCTGGTGACGCCATGAGTACCAAAGAGTAGGGAATCCATGGATGAGGAGGACTACAGGGCCATCGGAAGGGCCTTGGATCGCCACGTGGATGTCTACGCCGTTACCTCTTAACTTTCGGTGCTCCATATGTTGTTGTTTCCTTGGTGTTGTTTCAGTGACTAATCTTCTCAATTTTTTATACTGTGTTTCTATGTCTACACTTGTTCTGGATTTGACATTTATCAACTCTGATACTGAAAGCCTTCGGTCAAACAAAAAAAAAAACTCTGGTAGAAATATAACTTCATATTAAAACGACCGACAGCACACCTACCCTCTGCTTAGACATGTCAATTAGGG
>NW_013622477.1:0-798 GCF_000695525.1 Brassica oleracea var. oleracea
TGTCTTAGTCTCTCTCACAGCGTGGACTACTGTCCGCTTACTGTGAATAGTCCTCAGAAGAAGAAGGAGGTTCGCTAGCTACCGATCAGTAGACAAGAAGATCGTGCTAGGAGCTACAAGGGTGTGGTGATCAATGGAGATGGGGGACAGCATGGCAAGGGAAGGGAATATCGCGAGTATCTCGGTAAGGGTAAGGGGAAGATGTACGAGGAGCATGAGACAAAATGGGTAAAGATTCCAGAGAAAGGAAGTGCTAGGTATCGCTCAAACCGTACAAGCTACAGAGGAGACGAGGATGGTTCACGTTTCAGGAGCTCTCGTAGCGATCGATCACGAGGTTACACTGCAGAGGAACGTACAAGGCCGCATCGGGGGGCGCAGCGTGGATCAAGCCCAAGAGCGGGGGTCGGAGAGGAGGCTCGGGAGGAGGGAGAGATTCCACAGAAGGGCCAGGGTAGCGCTTCGAGAACTGTTCTAGAGACTTCACTTCCGCTACCGCAACAGGACAGCTCAGCTATCATCCTTGCGGAGGTTAATAAGGTACCATTGATTCCTGAGAGTGAAGAAAATGGATTAGATGTGGTGAATGATTTGTTAGGAGAGGACATTGTTGATGGTGAGGATGATGGTATGGAATTAGATGAGGAAAGTGTTAACGTAGTGGGAAATGAAGAGGATAGTGATGATGGTTTTAATAATCTAAGTGATGGGGATGTGGCGGTGGAAGGGAACAATGATAAGATTCCAGAAGAATCGCATGAACTTGACGAGGAGGCTATACAGCCTGAGGTAGCTGAG
>NW_013622478.1:0-798 GCF_000695525.1 Brassica oleracea var. oleracea
AGTAGAAAACTCATATGGGTTTATAGGAATTCCAAATCTAGAATGTGATGTTCTTCCTCCGGGTAGCAATAGAGAAGCTATTCCACTGGATGCCATATTCAAACAGATTTCGCCCCTGTATCTGATAGCAGCAAAAAGCAGCCTCCACAAGAGTTTTCCTGTTCCACCAAACCCGTACACGAAAAACACACCTCTTTTCTTACTGAAAACATCTCATCATAGATTTTCCTTTGCTCATCAGTGAGTTTTGGAAAGTCATGATCAGCTTTTAACTCCCGGCGGTCGTAACTGAGCTCATCCATAATCAGCACATTTTCATTTATAATGTCTGGAATTGGCTTGTGGCATAGATGTCCAGTTCGCCAAAGAAGTTCCATTACTTTTTAGAATCTTTTCAATCTCTATAAGGGCTGCTTCTTTTTTTTCCTCATCAGATAAACAAAGATCTGCATATGTTTTAAAAGATTTAATTAGTTAACGCTGGTGACGTTGTAATATAATACACGCTTCTGTTGAAAAATAATTTAGATATATTACCTTGTCGATGCAGTTGCTTTTTTCGTTTATGTTGAATGTCCTCACAAAGGACCTCCCAAGTCTTCTCCCAAACATCTTCAGGCTTAAAAAAAGTACCAGACATCAACATGATCACAAATACATGGCACAAGTATGATGCAGAACCAGTAAAACTTGTCCTCACTATGTCATATATATATTCCTGATCATCTTCGAGAAGTCCCCTTGCAAAACGTGTCTCTTTATATCCAGGATAAAGAACACCGTTAAATGTTTTTATGT
>NW_013622479.1:0-798 GCF_000695525.1 Brassica oleracea var. oleracea
GACTATGCATAGATCAGTATGATAGATGCTAAAAGCCTGCGAAAATAAACACTTTATGGCACTACTGGATTGGCCATCATGGTCCAAACATGATGCGAAAATTGATATTCAAAAGACACACATTAAAAGATAAGAAGAATTATCCCAAAGAATCTCACGTGTGTAGCATGTACACAAGGAAAACTCATTCAACCATCACCAGTAAAACGGCTACGAGCCCCTTTTTCATAAATAAAGACTATATGTCTAGATAATACTGGTGAATACATGTCCCAAGTGTTTAAATGATTATGGTATGTCCATGGGGGTAAGTGTGGACAATTCTGTGATACATGTCCATACCAAGAACGGCTTGGCCGAAATATTTTAAAACGCAAATAGCTGATTGATAGACCATAACTTATGAGGTCAAAACTCTCATTCACAGCCTGGGCCACACGAAATTTACATGCACCTAATTACATAATTAGCGAAACAATAAAAGACATTATTGTATTTCGGCTGAGTTAATTCGATCAAAGATATAAGTTTTAATTTTTCATACAAGATCTTTTAAATAATTCTTATATAAACTCATCATGCGCAATGTTAAAGTCTTATCCTAGTTTTTTAATAAAGGGTGATTTCAAATGTTTTATGCAAATATCATATCCAATAACCTTTTATTTCTAAGAATTTTTATAAATACCATATACAATAACGGAGGGTTTGGACAAAATCTAATTTTTTTTATAAAATACCTAATCCAATAAAGCCTCTTTAATCCTTCATAGAAGGTCTAATTACCACCGGGCAGTT
>NW_013622480.1:0-798 GCF_000695525.1 Brassica oleracea var. oleracea
GATTTTATGATTTGGTGTATAAGATTTAGAGTTATTGTATATGGTTTAGAATATATACTCAAAGTCTAAATTCTAAAACCTATATTTAAATTTTTGAAATTTGTAAATTAGGATTTATGATGTAGGTTAATATGAAGTATGTGGTTTAGGGTTTAGGGTTAAGATTTATAATTAAGTATATGGTTTGAGTTTTAGAATATATTTGGAGTCTAAGTTTAAAATTTATATTATAAATTAAAAAAATAGATTTATGACTTTGTATGTAAGATTTAAGTTTGGGGTTTAGGGTATTATATTTAGGGTATAGATTTAAGATTTAATGTTTGAGGGTTATAATTTAAATTTGAGATTCTATTTTTAAAATTATTAAACTTTAAATTTAAATTTAAGATTATGAAAATATTGAAATTTTAATGTTTACGTTTAGGGTAAGGGTTTAAACCCCAAATTAATCATATACCCAAATCTAACTAAAAATCTTAAAACTCTACTGTTCATTATTTAAGTTCAAATATTAAATTTAATCTAAATGTTTAATTATCATTTATACATTGCAATTTAATCATATACCCCAAATTAGATTTTTTTTTTTCTTTTTTTTTTGTCACCAACTGAGATACATTGCAATTGAGTTTTTATAAATCAAAATTCGTTTACAAAACTGTAACCGTTTTATCAAACTAATATATATATAGCAACAGTTTAATGTAAAGTACCAGAGACATCAAAGATACCACCACCAAGATCAAATACAATAATTATTTAATTGCTTCTCCTTTCAAAAGCATAAACCAAAGA
>NW_013622481.1:0-798 GCF_000695525.1 Brassica oleracea var. oleracea
CACACTGATTCAGTACTTGGTCTTGCTTGGAACAAGGAGTTTCGGTACGTTTAAAGCTATATTACTAGTGCCTATGATTGTAAGTTTCCTCTGTAGAGTGTCTGATTATCTTTTAAATTTTATTGGATGGAAAGGAATATACTTGCTAGTGGTAGTGCCGACAACAAGGTTAAGGTTTGGGATATGGCTACTGGAACATGCAAGATTACTATGGAGCATCACACAAAAGAGGTAAGAACATGACTCATAGGATGATAAATTCAGTTGCATATTTATTTTCTCATGGTTTATAGTTTTGTATGGCTCACAGGTTCAAGCGGTTGCTTGGAATCATTATGCTCCAGGTGCTTCTGAGTGGGTCGTTTGATCAGACTGTTGTATTGGTAACTGCTTTCTTCCATGTTTTGTTTTGCATTTTTCAATCTTGTACTGACAATTACCATTAATATATGAGCTTGTATATGATGTTGCAGAAAGACGGAAGACAACCTTCACACTCGGGTTTCAAATGGTCAGTCATGTCTGACGTAGAAAGCTTAGCTTGGGATCCCCACTGTGAACACTCCTTTGTGGTGAACTACACTTTCCTTTTCTCTTTTACTAGACAATATGATGGGATGGTTTAGCAGTGTTAAAACATTTTTTTTTTCTGATCAACCGTCTCTCTTAGGTAAGTCTTGAGGATGGAACCGTGAAAGGTTTTGATATACGCGCTGCACATTCAGGTTCAGATTCTGATTTAAAGCCAAGTTTCACTATCCAAGCACATGACCAAGACAAAGGAGTCTCCTCCATCTC
>NW_013622482.1:0-115 GCF_000695525.1 Brassica oleracea var. oleracea
ATGAAAAGTGCTTTAGATTCATATTGTTTTTATTATTTTAAAATCTTATATTCTTTAAATTTTTTTTCGTTAGTTGATTTTATGTTGGTCTTTCAAAGGTTTACTTTATATATCA
>NW_013622482.1:218-798 GCF_000695525.1 Brassica oleracea var. oleracea
ATAATAATTAAAATGGTAATTTGACATATTTTGGTGCTTTAAAATAATATGTGGATATTCTCAATGATTTATTGCATAAAATTACATATAGTTTGTTGAATATTTTCAGCAGTATATAACCAAAATTTTGTAAATCATGTGTTTTAGATTTATATAGTTATAATTGTTTGAAAGTATTGCATTTTTAAATTAACTATTATATTTGTTTGTTATTTTTATGTTAATTTTCGAAACTTTATTTTATATAGTATAGATTTTTACATGATATTTTTAACTTTGTAAGTTTAACTTATTTGATAATTATTTATATTTTATTTTGAAATAAAAAATTTCGTAAGATTAACATTTTTAGAAATACCAAATTGAAAAACGATTTAGTATATTTTTGGTGCTTTAAAATAATATGTGAACATTCTCAATGATTTATAATATCAACTTATATATAGTATATGTTAGTTTGAATATTTTCAATAGTATATAATCTAAACTTTGAAAATCATGAGTTTAAATTTAGACCTTATTTTATAGTAAAGAAGTAACCAGACCTTATTGATATTTACAAGATTATATTTATTTATGA
>NW_013622483.1:0-179 GCF_000695525.1 Brassica oleracea var. oleracea
ATCTTCGGAACAATGAGCTCTTCGTAAGCACTCGCGGATGAAGACCCCTTTTTTCGCAATCTTTTTCTTACTCGACATCTTTAAACTTCTCCTAAGAAAATAGAGGAAAAGGGTGGAGAGAAAGAAAGAAAATTTTTTCTTAAGAAAGATCTTAGAGAAAGACAAGAAAGTGAAAAAAT
>NW_013622483.1:219-400 GCF_000695525.1 Brassica oleracea var. oleracea
AAGCTCGGACTTTCGGATATTAATTCCATCCATCACGCCAAACTTGCCGAACATGCCTAACCGCATGCTAGGATCCTATGATGCATGATCCTAACGGGCTGGGCGGCTAACTGTTGGGGTCAAAAACGGTTACAACGGAATTACCACCCAAAAATCCTCGGAGATCGTATTTCCGAAAGAG
>NW_013622483.1:699-798 GCF_000695525.1 Brassica oleracea var. oleracea
ACTCGAGCTGAAGCTCGGTCGCTACGTAGCGACCAAGCTCGAGCCGAAGCTAGGTCGCTACGTAGTGACCGAGCGATCGTCCCGCTCGGTCGCTACGTA
>NW_013622484.1:0-798 GCF_000695525.1 Brassica oleracea var. oleracea
TCGTTAGTCCACCAATTTAGGGATTGTTATGAAGTTTTACTAAATTTATTGACAAAAAAATTAAAACGATGCCCATGTACCACGAAAGAGAGTTTAATATACATTAATACAAATGTAGAATGTGTTTAAAATTTTTAAAACGACACTAAAGATCATCGGCTTTAGTATATAGAGCATTTACCGAAAATTCAATATTTTCGTAGGGGTTAACCCATAGATTTTGAACTTTTGTTGTCTCCCTTTCTCTAGCAAATAACGATTTTATATTGGTTAGTCCACCATTTTAGGGACTGTTATGAAGTTTTACTAAATTAATTGACAAAAAATTAAAACGATGCCCATGTACCACAAAAGAGAGTTTAATATATATTAATACAAATGTAGAATGTGTACCGAAATTTTAAAACAACACTAAAGATCATAGGCTTTAGTATATAGAGGATTTACCGAAAATTCAATATTTTCGTAGGGGGATTAACCCATAGATTTTGAGAAAAATTCAAAAATATGAAAATACTGTTTTAATGCATAGTTGCATCCTTCACCAACATATGATGAAGTTCAAAGAGGTTTCGAACTTTTTTTGTCTCCCTTTCTCTAGCATATAACGATTTTTTAGTGGTTAGTCCACAAATTTAGGGACTGTTATGAAGTTTTGCTTAATTAATTGATAAAAAAGTTAAAATGATGCCCATGTACCATGAAAGAGATTTTAATATACATTAATACAAATTTATAATGTGTTTAGAACTTTTAAGACAACACTAAAGATCATAGGCTTCAGTATATAGAGCATTT
>NW_013622485.1:0-798 GCF_000695525.1 Brassica oleracea var. oleracea
GGATATATGTTGGATATGATTCTCCCACGATTATTAAGTACCTTGAGTCAAAAATGGGTGATCAGTTTGAGGCCATGTATACGGATTAGGGGGAGAAAGTAATAAGCTGGTAAAAGAGTAAAAGAGATTACATGGAATCAACCATCATTGTCTTGGCAAGATCATCGGACTAAAGAATGTGAATTAGACGTCCAAAAGATAATACATTTACAAAAGCTAGCTAATCAATTGCCAGACTCATTTGCTGATCCGAAAGAGAATGACTAAGTCATATATACCAGCTTATAAAGCACAAATTCGAAATGAAGTCCAAGAAGGACATAATAAAGTTGCTACAGAGTGTAGACAACGTTTGAAACGTGGTAGACCGATAGGTTCCAAAGATAAGAATCCTCGAAAACAAAAGAAAGGTGTAGAGAATGATAAACAAATCCGAGGTCGGGGAAACCATCCTAGACATGAAAACAAAGCCGGCCGGCTCTAAGGTACCAAACACTGAGGCTTGGGACGCCAAGCTTCAGGGTACTAATGGTCCTGATAATAATGAGTTTGTAATCGATTATCTCATGTCTGGAACATAATGGAACACATAAGAATGTCGACACATAGATGATATATTTATACACAAGGTAGCACTTGAACTAATGGATATAAACGAGGATCACGAACCCACGTCAATATAAGAGTGCGCACTCGTAAGATCAGATTGGATTAAATAGAAACATGGAGTTAGACTATTTAAAGAAGAGATGCGTATTTGGTCATATAATATAGACGCCATATGATATAAACCAGTGG
>NW_013622486.1:0-117 GCF_000695525.1 Brassica oleracea var. oleracea
TGGTAAATAGTTGGACGACAGTCTATCTGGTCGAAACAAACTCTCGTACGAACCCGACTCGAAGGCGTCGGGGACCGACCAGACTCATCAGCGTCGCCACGTTCGTAACCAGTCGCA
>NW_013622486.1:306-798 GCF_000695525.1 Brassica oleracea var. oleracea
GTGGACTCCCGGTCGCTGACGCATCTCTGGTCGGACTCGGAAAATCTGCGATGTCCTTCCCTTTCTCTTCTCGCGACAATCGACTTCTCGGAGGCATGTTCCTTAATTCAGGGGACGACTACAACCGCCGAACGATACCAACGAGTCTATACGAAGAAAAACCTATCTAGAGAGAGAAAGTAAAAGTAGAGAGAAGGGGGAGAAAACAGGATACCTGAATCTGCAGAAAAGAATGACGAAAACAAAGGAGAGAAACCTATTTATAGCAAAAACGAAGGCACGTTTTCCGAGCACAATCATTAGGTCTACAAAGGCCTAAATGGGCCTCAAAAGGCCGCCTAAATGCCCAAACTTACTCGCGACGGTTCGGTCTCTCGCTTGAACCGGTTTTCAATCATGTTATCAGACCAGAATCAATTCCTGGTCTCGATTTAAACCGGCCCCGGGTTAACCAGCAAAACCGATCCCCGTCGTTTTATCCGAAATGATCTA
>NW_013622487.1:0-798 GCF_000695525.1 Brassica oleracea var. oleracea
AAGCCGAGAACCTATCACGGACTTTAAATCGGTATGGAATCAGGATGGAACTGAAACCGGATACGTAAGTCGAATTAGTCATCGCACCTTCTAAAACCAGGAGTAAACCTAGGTCTTGCGCTAAACCCAGCGCACTGGTCTCTAACATCTCTAGGCATAGTATCAAAAACCTTGATACGAGATCCCAAAATTTGTCTTTTTGCAAATATTCGAGCGTCTTCAGAAATCCCGCAAGTTTCGCACTGCGGAAAACTCTCGAAACAGATCACGGATATAGCAGTTCACACAGAGTTATATTACGAGATGACAACTCGTAGTCTTCCGTTGATAGAGACAGGGCGAAAACTCCATCTGGGGAAGAGTTGTATCATCATTTGCTAAATGGGGTGACTTGGACTCCAACCAGATTCGCCGACCTTGATTTGCTGAAGGAGTTGGGTCTCGATTCTGATATTGAGGCAATGCTGGGGCACCTGAAGATGCCCAAACTCCTCACCATGGCCTACCCTGTCTACAGGGATTTCTCCTGTCAGTTCTTGTCTTCCCTTGTGGTCACTTACCATGACGCTCTGCACGTGAGGCAAGGATGGGGCAAAATCAGGTTCAAGGTCAATGGGAGAGACTATAACATGAACTTCAAAGACATTGGGAGAGTCATGGGTTTCCAAGACTTGGCAGACTACTCCCTTCCCAAGTGTGAAAACCTCCCCGCCCAGCTTTGGAAGTTGATGATTGGAAACAAGCACTCTGTCGGGGCTGACAAGAACTCACATATCTGGCACCCGTCTGTACGCTACC
>NW_013622488.1:0-798 GCF_000695525.1 Brassica oleracea var. oleracea
AAAGAATGAGACCTTTCAGATCGTGGTGCGAGGAAGTAAAGTTTATAGTGGTCGTCCAATGTCGGACCATACAGCTTGGTTTTTTGCTATAAGGGAAGTACTTTTTCATAAAACCTGTTATGTTTACTTTCGAAAGTTACTTTGTATGACATGATCTGATTATAAGAAGGATTTTTTGCGTAAGTAACGGGCGACCGGTTTTTACGAATTTATTAAATTGACGCGACATATGGAGATGTCAAAATAACGATGTTTCCGCAGATTTTTGAGAAACTTTTTCGCTTTTGTTTTTATTCTTCGGTGAAAGTTTCTCTGAGTCACTCATGGATTTTTACCAAAGGTTATTTCACAGAGATCTAGTCACGAAACATTTTTGCAGGTTTCTTGAATGAATCAGTTAAACAGCGATAGACTTAGTCGACGAGCGGGGAGGACGTGTTCTCTTTGCAGTATTTTCTGTTACTTTTGTTCTTGATTTTGCTTTGTCGCAAATGTTTTTGATGTTTTTCCGTGAGTCGGTTGGTTCAACGGAAAATGAGAGTGATGCTTTGATGCCTGAAGATTTCTCGTATAATGATTCTTATACGAAACTCGTTTTATCAAATCGGAAAATATCTTTATGACTTCAGCAAATCACTGACTTTCATTCTGAAGTTTGGCTGAGTTTTTCTAAACGAATGATTGCGATGATAGATGCGCGCTGCATAGTCGTTGAGAATTTTTCTAACATGGTTTGGATCAGTTCCTAGCGTTTAGGATGATCTTGACGAGACATCGCATTGTATGAATATTTTTCCG
>NW_013622489.1:0-798 GCF_000695525.1 Brassica oleracea var. oleracea
CCGTCGGAATGTCCGTCAGAATACCGCTGTTTTCTTGTAGTGAATAATATTCTATTATAGTCTATTTTGCCAATTTCCCCAAAAAAAAAATATGTTGGAGTCTTGGAGATAAATGTTAGATTCTCAATTATTATGTTCATTGAAATTAAGAATTTTGTAGGGATAAATCTTAAACTTTTGGACAAAAAATTAAAGTCTTGGTTCGCTCACTTTTTTATTTTCATTGATTTATTATTATTATATATTATAACGTATCTATTATATCTATGTTTTAATAAGGGCAATTGTCCAAAATAGTACTTCTGAAGTTTTTCTCTAAAAAATAGCCTTAGAAAGAGAAAATCACATATATGACATTCATTAAAGGTTAGAATGTCACTACTAGCCTTGTGTTATAATTTATAATAAAAAAAGTAAAAAAAGGAAATTGATTTATCTCTTTCATTTCACCTCCATCGTCTCCGGCATCCTCTTCAAACCCTCACCGCGCCTCCATCGTCTCCGGCGATCCTCTTCAAACACTCACCGCGCCTCCATAGTCTCCGGCGAATAGGACTCTCTTCATCTGCGACGACGCAGACGAATATCCGGCGAATAGGAATCGTGTTCCTCCTCTCTCGACACTGAGGCCTCCATTGAGACGCCGCCGGAGAAAAATCGCACAGAACCACCACCGTCACACTATTTACTCTCAAATTCGGACACAAATCCCGTTGGAAACAAATCACGATGTAAGTTTTTGAAATTAAAGTTTGGGAAAATTGCCAAAACGGAACAAAAAAACAACATAGTTGTCCA
>NW_013622490.1:0-797 GCF_000695525.1 Brassica oleracea var. oleracea
TTTGTGTCTAACAGGGTGGTGATTTGATCAAGTGGGACAAGGCAAGGATCGGGTTCTACGTTGGAATCGATATAGCTGAAGGGTCGGTATGTGTTCTCTGTATCCTATATTTTTCTTGCTCTTTATGTATCTCTCTATATATGATGTAACGCTTTTATGCGTGACAGATTGAAGATTGTCGAACGCGTTATAATGGTGATGCAGACCAGCACCAACGTCGTAAGAAGTTCAGCTTTCCTCCCGTTTATTATGTGGGGATTGTTTTGAGGTATAAGCTCCTTGAGTAGTAGTTTAAACACACACAAATTCTTGACATGATACTATTAGATGCACATGATGTAACAGTCAACTAAAAAGTTTAATTTCTTCTGTCGATTTGTCAATCTTGAGAGTGGAAACTGCATTTCAATGGTTGCAGGTAGAACTAGACAAGATTATCGAAGATGATGCCCCTATTGTTATCTGCAGTTACCAGGTTTTAAATGTTTCATTTAGCTGTTTCTGCTCAAGATAACATGGTTGGTCACAGTAGGTTGTTCCAAATTAGTTATTACAGACTGATAGATATGTTGAAGTTTGTTTTATTCGAGTAGCGTTTGGTGGAATGAGGTGAATGGTATAGTTAAAGATACTAAAGTATTGTTTAAATTGTAGTTTGCTATGCAATACTAGTGGACTACTGAGGCACGTGCACGACGGGCTTTGGCAATGTCTAAGCTCTTCTTCTGAGGTGTCTTTATCAGAACAATGCCTGACGCCAATGTTATCATTAAATAACTCCGACAAGGTTTTTTTTT
>NW_013622491.1:0-797 GCF_000695525.1 Brassica oleracea var. oleracea
GTAAAAATGATTAGTGTAAACATGAAAAATGGTACTATGAATGTGATATTTTTGACAATTTCTCATATTTCTGTTATTAGACATTTCTATTTTTCTATCAACATATGAATCTTAACAAAAATATATCACATGAATTTAGTTTGTAAACTTAATAACTATACAGTTGTAAAATTATATATATTTAGTTTGCAAACTTTAAATAGAAATCTACAAAATCATCTTAATAACATGATTTGTTTTTATTTATAAAAGAAATAAAACAAACATTAAATTACATCACAAGAATTTTAATAGACTTTTGATTAAATTTAAAATTTTATATATTATTTTAAATTGTGATTTCAAATTTAAAACGTGTAATAGAAGTTAACGTAATATGGGCTATAATATTTTTAACAATTTGTACTAATTTACTCTTCATAGGTTCAAAACTTAATATGTTTAACATTCTAAAATATTTTTCAGCTTAGTTTCAGAAATATAAAATAAAAATCTAAAAGTAAAAATATAATAAAATTAAAATGACACTCTTACTATATTATATATCATAAATTTTTCAAATATTTAAAACAAAAATTACACACAGTCAATAGCAAAATATAAGTTTCCACAATTATACAAAAAGGACCAAAGTTAAATAATTAAAATACAAACTTTACATATAGACGTTTTAGGGTCTATATTAAATGTTTTTCCTATGTCTTCAAATTAAGCTCGGTAATTTTTATCCATTATTGTGCAGACCGAAGGTGCAACTAGTGTAGGTGGAAAATCCCCAACTATTTGGGATTACTTCA
>NW_013622492.1:0-797 GCF_000695525.1 Brassica oleracea var. oleracea
GCTAGTTTCTCCCATATCTGCTTTGTGTATGAACACTCAAAAAAGAGGTGATCAACTGTTTCCATCGGTACGTGGCAGAAGATACAAGAGGTGTCAACACTTGCGGACCATTGTGTCATTCTACTTCCTGTTGACAGTCGGTCCCTCAAAGCGATCCAGACCACAAAAGAGTACTTCGGTGTTGCGTGTTTGAACCACACAGCTTTATGCCAATCATAGTGTTGATGTTGTTCTCTGATTTGCTGCCAGGTTTCTGCAGTAGAGAATTTCTCCTTGAATTTATTATTCCCACTTCTCAAAAGATAGACATCTTCCTCATCTTGTCTCCAATTAACTTTAAACTTCTCTATCTCCTGCTCTACTCTGTTAAGGATCATAAATCGATGATTCTTTCTTCTATGACAACGACAATCCACAACCTTTGCATTCTCTGTTAAACCCATGTCTATACAACCTCCATTACCCAATAAGTCTTTTAAGCATCCAAGAGGAGACCATTTATCATACCAAAAAGAAGCTCTCTCACCATTTCTAACCTCCACCCTATATAGCTCCTTTGCCTTCTCCCTGTACTTCAGAATTTTCCTCCATATCCAAGAGCCCAGTTGCGATGTATCCTTTATTGACCAGAATGAACTCTTTCTGATGAGATACATCTTAATCCAACTGACCCAAAGAGATTTAGCAGCTAGTATTCTCCAAATAAGCTTCAAAATACAAACTACATTCATCTCCTTCAAAGATCTGATACCCAAGCCTCCTTCCTGCTTCGTTCTACACACTTCCTTCCAACTGAT
>NW_013622493.1:0-797 GCF_000695525.1 Brassica oleracea var. oleracea
TTTTGTAGAACTGCGCTACATTCCTCATTGAGCATCAACACACCACGTTCTAGGCTCATCTTATCAGTAAGAATCTCCTTCATGTACTTTTTAAGAGAAGGTACCATCTTCACCGCTTCAACGAATGGCAATCTCACATGTAACTCCCCAACAAGGTTCTTTAGCTTCTCGTACTCACGTTCTTTGATCTTCTGCCTTGGTCTGGATGGGTATGGAGCCTTAGGAACATAAGCAGGAGGCGCCACATACACCTCTTCAGGTTCAGAGGAATTTGGCTTCGTTGACACGGGATCGGTCGATCCACATGGACCAGATCGGTCGATCTCACCGGATCGGTCGATCTCCGTCCCCTTAGATCGGTTGATCTGTTCCTGAGATCGGTCGATCTTTTTCTTATTCGATCCCTCAATCGTTTTTCCACTCCTAAGTGTTACAGCATTCACAAACTCCTTGGGATTCGTCTCTGACTTCCCTGGTAGAAATCCAGGTGCTGTTCTGCTGCTGGAGGCGGTTTGAGCAACTTGCTTTTCCAAAACTTTCAAATGGGTGTTCAAAGCTTCAAACTTCCCATTAAGCTCTCCATACATGTTATCCACCTTGGTGTTTATCTCTGCAGTGCTATTCTTCTGACCTTCTAGCACCATTTGCAGCATCTTCTTAATTTCGTTATCCTGAGAAGACTGTGACGAAGAGGCATTCCCTTGATTCTGGTAGTTGTTGTACTGCTGCCTTTCCTGAAATCCTGAGTTACCCGAGTTGTTCCCCTGATATTGATTTCTGTTCTGATATCCTTGGTT
>NW_013622494.1:0-797 GCF_000695525.1 Brassica oleracea var. oleracea
GCTCCGGGACCGGACGGCATGACGGGGACTTTCTTTCAAAAGTATTGGGACATCATCGGAACTCAAATCACAAGAGAAATTCAGGAAGTTTTCGAGTCAGGTATCATGCCTAAAGACTGGAATTTCACATATCTCTGCTTGCTACCAAAGATTTCGAACCCGGAGAACATGTCAGACATCAGACCGATCAGCCTTTGCTCAGTCCTTTACAAGACGGTGTCCAAGATTTTGGTTAAAAGAGTGCAACCTTTCCTCAAGTCTCTGGTCTCTATTAACCAATCAGCCTTTGTGAGTGAACGAAATATCTTCGACAACATCATCATAGCTCACGAGGCTGTACATGCCTTGAAAGTGCACCCCACCATATCCAACGACTCCATGGCTGTGAAGACCGATATGTCGAAGGCTTTCGATCGCGTCAAATGGAATTACCTTCAAAGCTTAATGAAAGCACTCGGGTTTGATCAGAAATGGATCAAGATGATCATGATGTGCATCACTTCTGTCACCTTCGCGGTTCTCGTGAACGATCACCCCTTTGGCCTGATCAAACCACAAAGGGGTCTCAGACAGGGAGACCCCCTATCACCGTTCCTCTTTGTTATTTGTACGGAGGGTCTGACACACTTGCTAAACGTGGTGGAAAGGAATGATTTGTTTAAGGGGTTGCAATTTTCTCGACAAGGGCCTGCTATCCACCACCTGTTGTTCGCGGACGACAGCCTCTTCTTGTGCAAGGCTTCTCAGGAACAAGCATTGGCCCTTCAGAGAATTTTGAAGTTCTACGGTGATGCCAC
>NW_013622495.1:0-797 GCF_000695525.1 Brassica oleracea var. oleracea
TGGTTTTCAGGAAATGGAGCCAGAAGTGCTTGGAATTGTCAGTGGTTCAATATAGCAATGGTGGATGCAGCTATGAAGGTAGTTGAATGCCAACCAATCAAGTACACATAGAGAAGTAGGTGTATATCTAAATACAGAGAACTGAAAAGTAATACAAGTCTATGTTTTGTTTAACTTGGTCTCACTGTGGGGTTGTAGGCTGCATCTTCGGTGAAGATGACAAAGACGCAGGAAGCCATTAGATAACATTTTTATTACTCACATATTTCACACGCCAAAACATAAATGGAAAGTTAAAATGATTAAAGTTTTAAGGGTGTAACTCATTGACTTCTACATAATAAGAATTTATAGATTCTCTTTTGAAAAACTCTGATTTCTTTCTTTCTTGTGGTGGAAAGACTTCTAAAAGTAAAAGAATCGTATAGATCATAATTTTCCGAAAATATTCCGAATAAGAAAAAAGACTTCTGAATGTTCAACAGTTAATCGACCCTGAAAAGGAAAAAGTAAGGCACGGTAGTCCAAAAAATTAATACTAATGAATTCAATCAACTTAAATTAATCCCACATTTTATGTAAACGATCATCATTACACAATAAACTTAAACTAATTGTAATAATAATATCAATAACATATGCATGGAACTAAATTACCCGATCTTATTCCAGTCGGGAATGAATGATCTCATAGCACCACATTGGTTACAGGCTTACAGCATTGATTCAGCGATCCACAGGCTCACATCGCACCTTAAAGTAGAGCTACTCACCGAGCCACAATAGTAAACCAAAGA
>NW_013622496.1:0-797 GCF_000695525.1 Brassica oleracea var. oleracea
AATATCTTTTTAAGTTGCGTCCCTGATCTTGCATTAGCCAAAGAGAAGAACAAAGAATCATCTGCAAAGAGCAGGTGGTTGATGGCTGGCGCTTGATTTGATATTTTTACGCCTAGGAGTCTCCGACTGAACTGAGCCTGATTCATTAGGTGTGATAAAACTTCAGCACACAAAATAAACAGATACGGTGATAGAGGATCTCCTTGTCGTATGCCCCTTTGCGGTGTGATAAAACCCTCTGGTGATCCATTGATGAGCACAGAAAAAGTAACTGAACTTATACACTTCATAATCCAGGTAATCCACTTATCATGAAATCCCATTCGCCTCATTGTTTCTTCAAGGAAATTCCATTCAAGCCTATCATAAGCTTTAGTAATATCTGTTTTCACAGCCATATATGATTTAGATTGTCTCTTTCTGACCTTTAGACTGTGGAACACCTCATGAGCAAGAATGATATTATCAGTAATCATTCTTCCCGGAATGAAAGCGGCTTGATTCTCTGTAATAAGGCCAGACAGATGCTTCTTCAACCTATTCACCAGGACCTTAGAAATGATTTTATAGGCCACATTACATAATGCAATAGGCCTAAACTCAGTCATACCAGTCGGAGGATATACTTTTGGATTTAAGCAAAGATGTGTGTGATTCAGTCGACTATCAAGATTGCCATTATCAAAAAACTGAATAATCTCGGAAATTACGTCCGGCTTAATCTCCTCCCAATAGTTATGGTAGAAAATAGCAGAAAAACCATCAGGCCCTGGGGCTCTATGCCCTCCAATGTCAAA
>NW_013622497.1:0-797 GCF_000695525.1 Brassica oleracea var. oleracea
TGGTATGATTTGTGGTTCGATTTGACATGTATATGCAAATGCACCAAATAAGCATATCTTAATTAGGCTTTGACTGGTTATTTGCGTTTGCTTTGTGAGCTTTTACCTTATATATTGAGTAGAGCATCTTTCAAATATTACCACTATGTCACTAACCTTTAACATTTAGAAGAAACGCACAACTTAGTCTTTGAAATAGCCGCTAGTTCGCTACTTAAGCCTAGCCAAAGTTCTACAAGTGTTTTAACATTTGACATGCATGTGCTAAATAGGGTGTGAGTGTGCATAACTTTTACTACTGGGAAGGTTTAGACAACACAGGAGTTCCTACAAAGATCATGAACATCAAATGTTCAGTGCAGATCACAACACACAATCCTTCTACATTCTTGGGTATTCACGTCAGCTCCTCTCCTATAAAACTCATCTACTCTCGTCGATTCACTTTTGCCACTGCACAATTAAATAGTTATTACCAACCAAAACAAAGCAACCACACGTCTAGGATCGACCTCGTTGGCTCCATGGTTCCACTCTACGGTGCAGGAGCGGACATAGCTGCTTCAGGCAACAATGGCGGAGTTCCTGTGAAGCTGGAGTTCGAGATCCGATCACGTGCTAATATTGTCGGAAGCTTGGTCAAGTCTAGGCATAGGAAACATCTCTCTTGCTTCTTCCTCATCTACTCCAACACCAAATTTGTTAAATTCACCCACAAGACTTGTAGTTAAACAGAAGTTTCATCAGTTTAATTTTCTTATTCATTGTCATGTAATAATAACTCGTTTTTTTTTTTT
>NW_013622498.1:0-797 GCF_000695525.1 Brassica oleracea var. oleracea
GGCCCTTGCAGTCGCTGAAACAACTGTCTTGCACTTCCCTGAATATACAAACATACAATGGGTATCTGAATTAATCTAAACATAGTGGACACTTTATTCAGCGTTTCAGAGCTAAGGGAAAACCTTCGGGATGCCAGGCAAAGTGGATGGATAAGACTGTGAAGTCCCCGAATCTTCAGCACTATCAGCCCCATCACTCGCAGTCTTGTCCATCAGAATCTTATGCCGCTCCTTGCACTCAATCGGATTACGATATATACACTGGAAAAAAACGGATACCAATAGTTAGATCAAATCAGTCAGTAACGAATCCCACATGTTCACTAGAAAAGAAACAAAAAGTGAAATCAATAGAAGAATCCCATAATTTTTCAAAATAACATGCATTTACCTTAATTTTGAGAGCGCTATTCATTGCATCACTGATGAGCTCCCAGTTAGGGCCCATGTCATGCACCAAGACAACAAGCGCCTAAATGGTGGAAAATAATTAGATATTCATAGAGCAAGCTAACAGTATATCGATGTTAAGGAAGATGACAAATAGAACACCTGATCCTCAAATAGTGACCAAGTAGTTCCAGAGCCATGCTGGCTGGAAGAAATCTGCGTAAATCCAAATTTCAAGTTTAAAAAGTCTTAAAATAAAGCGACTGGAGGAGTTGGCAAAACTTCAACAGCATATACCTTGAGGCCTTTTATTTTTCTGGCCCTATCACGACTTCCAATAAATTTGATACATTTGTTGGAGTTGGACATATTGCTCATCTGGGAAGCTGCCGGAGAAGGAATTGATC
>NW_013622499.1:0-131 GCF_000695525.1 Brassica oleracea var. oleracea
ATGTGTTGGATCCCCTTCCTCTTGGGTTGTTACTCCTTTCATGGTTGAGGTTAAATCGATAACCACGACCACGACAAAAACCATGATTGTGACCACGGCCACGACCACGCCCACGATAGGAATAATTTCCT
>NW_013622499.1:276-797 GCF_000695525.1 Brassica oleracea var. oleracea
CTATTATAAGCGCCACAGCGAGTTCAGAGAACCTCGTATACCCACAATTTCTATATTGTTCTTGTAGAACATAATGATTTTTGTGGAAAGTTTGGTAAATTTTCTCGAGCATTTCTGCTTCCGAGACAGGCTTACCGCAATAATCTAATTGCGCCGCTATTCTCAATATAGCGGAATTGTACGTTTCCACTTTTTCAAAATCTTGAAATCGTAGATTTTTCCACTCATCGAGTGCATGGGGGAGAGTAATTTTCTTTTGGTTATCAAACCTCTCCTTCAGAGCTTTCCAAAGATCTAAGGGATCTTAGGTTCTCGCATAATCATGCGTAAGATTTTCATCTAGATGCCTTCTCAGAAATATCACGGCCTTAGCCTTTTCATGAGAGGTTGATTTATTGCCGTCTTTTATTGTTCCGAGTATTTCCTCGGAATCTAGATGAAGCTCCATATTTGTAACACATGCCGTGTAGTTTATCCCAGTTACTTCCAATGCCGGAAACTGAAGTTTCTCGATTTTTGCC
>NW_013622500.1:0-167 GCF_000695525.1 Brassica oleracea var. oleracea
CTCAAATCCCAAATGTACACCCATTTTCATCTCTTACCCAATGAACATTTTTTTTTTCTTTTTGGGGTTTTCATTGACACAATCTGAGCTATATATATATATATATATTTTTAGACACACTCTTTTTCTTTTTTTTTTTTTTTTTTTTTTTTTTTTTTTTTTTTTTT
>NW_013622500.1:270-797 GCF_000695525.1 Brassica oleracea var. oleracea
ATGCTAGCAAGAGATGAGAACAAATCAATGTCGCTCCTAATACTCTCAAGATTTTGCACATGACAAGCTTTCACAAAAAGACCTCACTCATCAATTAATGGTTGTTTGGAAGAAGGGAAGGGTTTAGGGTATGGACTACCACTTGAGTTGTCAAAAAGATTGGTAAAATGGTTTATACAAGCACAAGTGTGTGTAAAGCCATGATTTAGTACTCAAGAGACCATAAGCAAGAAGCATTAAGTTCATTTTAGTCAATTAAGATCGGAGTTGGTTTCAAAGAGTAAGATTCAATGAGTCTTAAGAGGAGTTTTCAAGGCTCGAAGTCTACAAGAAATTCAGAAGAAGCTCAAGCTACTTATTATGATTCAAAAGGGTATCAACAATGAGTTCATTGCATGAGTCCTGCATAGGGATTTTACCTATGCATTCTATATGATCTAGACTCAAACCTAAAGATGCAAATGTATATTTTTTTTTATTGATTTTCTATGCAAATGGATATGCAATGCTTATGACAAGTAAACAAA
>NW_013622501.1:0-488 GCF_000695525.1 Brassica oleracea var. oleracea
ATACACACCAAGCCTAATCCGGTACCTAAACCAGACTTAGGACTTAAAATCAGAACCTGCAAAAAAATCAATCAACAACCACAACCACAACAATAATAAGATAGTAACTACCAATCTTACTCGTAACACAGTATATCGGTGCTACATTAACTAGAGGGTTCCATAACCCTCTACGACACACTAACACAACACTCTAACCTGGGCCCTGGTGATTTCGTGTTCCTCCTCTCTATCGGCAATATCCTATCTCTCTACCACAAAGGCCAGAAGAAGGAAATTTCAACCGACCGCGGCCCACAGTCCTTCGGGTCACCGCGCGACAGCCCACAGTCCTTCAGGTCACTGCCCCATTACACCGTCGTGTAATACTCAGACATAGGACATGCCCCGTTCGTCTGAGTCTTCCCGATCCAGCGAATAAGGGGTTTCCTTGACCCCACCGGGTACGAGGTCTGAAGGAACACTAACTCACCCCAATATGCCTAGCA
>NW_013622501.1:613-797 GCF_000695525.1 Brassica oleracea var. oleracea
AACATCACAACCAGGAGATCGGCCTATATGGCCAAAGATCTCCTAAACAACAACATTATCACTAAACAACTCAACCAGTTAGTCACTCCCTTACCAAGAGATGATTAACCTTAATCAACAAGATTAATTAAACGATTAAGCATTTAATTAAATCTACTCAATCAATCTACTCAATCAAACCGTT
>NW_013622502.1:0-536 GCF_000695525.1 Brassica oleracea var. oleracea
TCGCCAGCAGATTTCCGTGCTTGTCGGCGTTTACTGCGAGTGAGCTCTGTCTTCTTGTTCGTTCCAATAGAGGATTTCCTCCTCTTCTGTCATTGGCTCTGTCATTGGTTTGTCGAACGGAGAGCTTTCCCGAGTGAATCGGCTTCTGGTCCTCCGTGGATGTCTGTCGACGTCCTCAGCAGTATTTCTGGAGACATCGGTAGGATCCAGGTCGACTTGCTCGACTCCGTTGTCCTCCGAAGCCTTCGCGGGAGGCGGATGGCTTTCAGAGTTTCCCTTTTCGATGGGAGATTTCTCGCTAGGGTTTTGACCCGAAGGTCGTTCCTGCGCCTGTTGAGTGGGGTTGCAAAGTCGAGTCTTTTCCCGCGGACTCGGGTGGTTCCGCGGGGGTGGATTGCTCGAGTCCTTGCCGTTAAAGTTTTAACTTGTTTGGTCAAGGTTTACGAGCTGTTGGTTAAGAAATCGTAAGTTGGGCCTCGAGTCGTGTCCTAGGTCCCTTTGGGCCGTCTTTCGACTCGAAGCGTTTATTACGGCTT
>NW_013622502.1:670-797 GCF_000695525.1 Brassica oleracea var. oleracea
TTCCCCTCCTTCTAGTGCCAAACTGTGGGAACCGAAATTCGCACTGTCAATTTACGTTTAAATAAGGAAACGAGGAAAAACTTAATTTCCCAAAGGTCCCGGATATCTGCTAATACCACACGCCAAG
>NW_013622503.1:0-797 GCF_000695525.1 Brassica oleracea var. oleracea
GAATTTGTAGAACTACTTAAAACTTACTTGGAATCAAGAGATTATAAGAACATCACTTGATTGCCTAAATTCCCTCGGATGGCTTTCTTATCCAAGTAGAGCAGTTGTTGCCAAAGAGTCTTGACGAAATGATCAACTTTTTGTAGCCAAAGAGACTTATAAAAACACAATCAGTTCGTAGGTACCAGCTCTGGAGCTCCCTTTTCTTACTCGGTTCCAGTCTCCATTACCATTGTTATATGTCGATTCTCTGTTCTTGAAGCTCTAGCAGCTAAAAACGTTGCTTCTTCTTTCTTAACGTTTTTTAAAATACATAAAATTACAACATGAAAAACAGAGTTTAAAACCATACCAATATAACAGAGAATTACTTAATGTGTATCTCAGCAACATATTTGCAACAATACGAATATATTTGCAACATATTCTATAGTATTACTTCACACTCTATCTTATGAAAATTATTATTGAGAGATGATTACAAATGATTCAACAAATTTCATTGAATTAAAATTGCGTATTTTAACAAATTTGTATGAGAGAATGATGAAATAAATATTTCCTATAATATTATCTCAGATAGCTCGGATAATTTCAAAATTTTGGATAAAACATATTCATGTAGTTCAGTCTTATCAAGAAATTATGATAGTAGAATATTTTGGATAAAGAGTAGATAAACCGTATTTTGTATATATAGTTAGATTTATAAATAGTATATTTAGAATATTTTTTTTTTTAAAAAATAATATTTTAGGAATATAAAATATAGTTTGGATTGTTCGATTCTCAGTTTG
>NW_013622504.1:0-312 GCF_000695525.1 Brassica oleracea var. oleracea
CGTCGCGCTATCCCCCTAAACAAACGAGGAGATGAAAATTGTAAGAAGAAGTTAAAGAACGAAAAAAAAAAGGGACCGAGCCATTTACCAGCAGCTTGGCCCTCGCGGCTTCCTCGTATTCACCTCCAAAGATGAGGTCCTTCACAGCGGGCAAAGGTTTCGCCCTCCCCCTTAATTGGCGAAGGAACTCTCCACACTTCTCGGGGACGTACGCTAGAGGGGCCGGTCCCTCGTAGTGAAACGAAACCTTGTCTGGAAAGTTGACTCCGGGCACCCTCCTCAAGATAGCGGAGCCGCGAGAAGAAGTGCCGA
>NW_013622504.1:413-553 GCF_000695525.1 Brassica oleracea var. oleracea
TTCTCCGCTGTCTTCTTCAGAACCGTCCGGACGGGCGGCGTTAAGAGAAATTTCAGATTCCTCCCTTTCACCAACTTCCACCGCATCGTCCAGTTCTCCCGAGATTTCAGCCTCAGAAGCCTCGTCTTCGGGGTGAAGTT
>NW_013622504.1:575-797 GCF_000695525.1 Brassica oleracea var. oleracea
CCTCCTCTTCGGTTTGAAGTTCTTCTTCTTGAACATCACCCTCCTCAATCTCAGTCGGTTCTTCGGGATTCTCCGACTGCTCGTCAACGGGCTTCTTTGTCCTCTTCTTCTGCTTCTTCTTCTTCTTCTGGGGTTCACCAGAAGGAGGAACATCGCTCGCCTCCTCGGCGGTCCCCTCGACTCCCGAGCCGCCCCTCTTCCTTTTTTTACCCTTCCCCGCGT
>NW_013622505.1:0-796 GCF_000695525.1 Brassica oleracea var. oleracea
ACCGAATAGACTCCGGCGAGTGGTTTCATCAGCATCATTTCCCGCAGAGAGGATAGTGCTTGTTGTTGCTGCAGCGGTTGAAGCTGTGATGTTTCCAGCGGTTGTCACAGTTGCATCAGTGGCTGCAATGTTGAGTGGAGTTGTTGTGACATCAGTGGTGTCAATGGGGGTGTTGTTATCGTTCGTCATTTTTCTGTAGAGAAAACATGAAGACGGATTAGTACTCCAATCAACAAATAACATATTATTTTTAAGCAAAAAATAATAGTCTAAAATCAATTTTCGTTTTTGGTGTTTGAACCAAATCATATCGATATAAGTCTCGAGAAACCCGTTTTGCAAACTCGCTTAAAAGCACGTTCGCAGAAATCGTTGTGTATAGACTTAGAATGTTTCACAAACTCGCTTAAGAAAGCATTTATTGAAACGATTCATGTAAATAACATTTTGATAATGTATCAAAAACGTTTCGCGATAATGCTAGAAAGCAATCCGCAAAGCGTTATGAAACAAATAAGAAACGTTTTGCGGAAGGGCTATAAAGCAAATCGCAAACTCGTTTTCAAAAGAACATAGAAACGTTTCACGGAAGTGCTAGAAAGCAAATCGCAAACCCGGTTATAAGATAAGAACAAACGTTTCGCGGAAGTGCTAGAAAGCAAATCGCAAACACTATTCAAAAACCCGTTTTTATTAATCGTTTTTTCAAACCGATTAGAGCTTTAAACGTAAAGTGATTTTGAGTTAAGATTGTAGACGCCGGAAAACCGGACTGACATAAACGATAAAATAAAAG
>NW_013622506.1:0-796 GCF_000695525.1 Brassica oleracea var. oleracea
TCTGGGTCCATGTTGTAATAGATTGTAACCCGCAAAGGTCATGGGTTATAAATCGTATTTCACAAATCACTTGCTTGATGCTAAGCAAAGATATTAGAACCCAGTGGTAAAATAGGTCTTTAACTTGATTCTTATGTTTAGAAATCAAAAAATGAGAAAAGATTCTTATGTTTGCTGCTTAACATTTTTGAAGATAGTAAACTCATTCTTTTTCCTCAAAAGAGTTAGTTCAAAAGATAAGAGAGGTGCAGCCTCATTTCCCCCTCAAAACGACGAAGTTCTGAGAACCGGCATTCTTCTGTATCTTTGAGATCTTCCTCAGAATATCGGCAAAAGCGTTCTTGTCCTGCAAAGATCCACAAAATGATTGATTCTCCAGAGTTAAAGCTCAGATATCATAGCCATAAAGTGTCTTTAAAAATGAAATAGAATTAGAGTACTATAGCTAATATTACCTCTTTGGTCTTAAGTCTTGCCTTGAACCTAGAGACAAGGTCCTGCGTAGTGACTTGCTTCTTCTCCATGAGGACAGCTCGGATTTCATCTTCGGTCACAGGCCCTGTAGCAGCTGAAGCTGAAGCTGAGGCAGTAGCTGGAGTTGGTTCAGGTTTCACAGCCTTTGTTGGTGCCTTGGATTTGGAAACAGAGTTATTTTTCTCTTCCTTCACTGAAGGTTTCGTCTCCTGCTTATAAAGATTAAAATAAGTTCAAATGGACAATCCTCTTCACCTCATATGCTTCCCTTTAAAGGATTGAGTATGTTTAGTGTCTTACATTTTCAGTCTTCACTTTCTTT
>NW_013622507.1:0-796 GCF_000695525.1 Brassica oleracea var. oleracea
CCAGTCAACAAAAGTTCATGATTTGAAAAATAAGTCAACAAAACTTAATGTTTTAAATTGAATATGAAAAATTTGTGATCTGAATAGCCTAAATTTAAAAATTCATGATTTTATGACCATTTTCCCTTTTTATTCTATGTTATTCGTAACAATGAATAACATGATCGGGAATCAAGATACCACATTCATACATATTTTCTTATGTACAAAACTTGATTTATTCTCCATGTGGAGAAAAAAATCGTCAAATTAAAAATATATCCACAATATCAAATTCTCTTGGTTTTCAGTGTTTCCGGCTCTTTGTTTCGCAGTCTCTAGTGAGAGTGGTTAGCGATATCAACTAAAATGTTATTCGTTTTGCAGTCGCTGAACCAGTGACTAATCTCAGTTACAAATGATTTCAATTTTAAATCGCTAATTTTTTCAGAGACATGATTTAAAAATGTTTAGTTTCCATTATTGATCATTTATTTTTTTGTTATTTTGCAAAATTTTAAATAAATATCGCATATTTCGCCTAAATTTTGATGAGGTTTGGGTGCTTTAGTATTTTTGGGTACTAAATAACCGAACCGACCATGACATACTACGTATCTGAAATTACAAATATGTTATAGATATTTTAATTATAGACCCAAATCCCGACATAAAATTTATCTAGTTGGATCCAAATATTAAAGATCCGAAAGATCCAAACCCCAAAAAAACAACCCAAATCCGGTCCAAATATCCGAATGCTCATGCCTTAGTCCCGACTAAATAATCTCTTGGGTGGCTTGAAATAAATGAACTG
>NW_013622508.1:0-796 GCF_000695525.1 Brassica oleracea var. oleracea
AAAATATTTTTTTTTAATTCTTTTTTTTCTATTACTACTATTATTTTTATTTATTTATTTTTTAATTTTTAATTTTAAAAACATAGTATAATTTGACAATATTTGTTTCTTTTTTTTTAAGATATCGAATATGAAATAACACAATCATATTATTTGGTGAACCTAAATGTTCACCATAGGAGGTGAACCCAAGAATAATCTTTTTTAATTAAATACTCACTGTTGTATTTCAGGGCATCTCCAACCTCAATCTATTTTTTACTCTAAAATGGAGTAAAATAAATTATGTAATAAGAAATGTTTCAACCCAACTCTATGTCTCACTCCATAAATAGAGTAATTTATTTTTTTATTTGTTCATTACTCCATTATGGAGTGAGATATAAAATTGGGTTGGAGCAATTTTACTTAATTATCTCTTTTACTGTATTTTAGAAAAAAAATAGAATCTTACATTAGAGATGCTCTCGTATATTCCCTTTTCAGATATCCCCTCCTAGGAAATTCCATATAAGCCAATTCATTTTTTTCAACAAAAGGTGATATAAATGTGCGTACAAAATATGAAGAAAGTTTAGCAAAAAAAAAAAAAATATGAAGAAAACAAAAAGAGATGAGTCTCATCCAAATGTCTTGAAATGTTAAGGGCATCTCCTGCCAACGACATGGGAGACTTTACGGCCAAGACAAGAGGAAGTGGACTGGCACGATGTTGTATGGTTCAAGGGAGCGATTCCCAAACACTCTTCCACGATGTGGGTGGCCAACTATGACAGGTTGCCTACAAGGAACAGGC
>NW_013622509.1:0-796 GCF_000695525.1 Brassica oleracea var. oleracea
AGCTTCATGAACTCAAACTTCTAAGTTCTTACGTGCACTTTTTTAACGTTCGATAATTATACTATTACAACTATGATAAATATTATAATATAATTTTACAGCCGATAATTCTATATGTCGTATGAAGATTCACACCCGACTACATCACCTGAGACGCCTTATGAGATCCACGCTTGACGGTACTCCTTGCGCCATACTGCGAATCTCTTGTAAGCTTTTTCTCTCTTAATTCACATAATTCCACCTTTTCCGGAATTTAAAACCCAAACCTCATGATGTAGAAACATTAATGAACTCTTGGTCAAACCACTGGATCAAGAGGGTTTCCACTACGTGCACCTTTAGGCGATAGATATTTTGTTTGCCAAGTTATGTCCACTAACCATGATTAATACCATAACAATCTCCTATATATTAATAGAGAAATATTTAAAAAACTGTGACCTTAAGTTTATATTAAATTTTTTTTTAAATTATTTAAGTATCACTTAATTATAATGTCAATTCGGCTTATGTGGCTAAATAAGAATCAATTGAAAATTTAGTAAGTCCAAAATCCAATTGATAGGAAAACTTATATTAACCTAAACATAAATGTACATGATATGATAAACTTAATACTCGGCGATCTCATCAAATGAGACTTTCTTTAAATGGCTCAAGGTTAATTTATATTGTGATCCAACATAATAACTTTTTTTTTTTAAAAGTGTAAGATATATAGCTTGCATCTCACCCTGAAACCATCGTAATTGAGCTAAGACTTGCTAAGAGTAAGGCGATAGCTGATCTAGTG
>NW_013622510.1:0-796 GCF_000695525.1 Brassica oleracea var. oleracea
TCTTTCATTCAGCATAAGTATAAGTTATGAGTGGTTTAAGAAGTTAAACATGGACTCTATTAATCTTGGTAATTATTCACTTGATTTTCAAATTTTTCATATCTGCTTTGCGAAGGAGACTTCAAGTGAAGTCTTTTGGTCAATAATATGCTTAAATTTACCTATTGAGCTATTCAACAATTTCAGAATGCGATATACCAATTAAGGATCAAATCTACAAAGATTCGAAATAAACTTATAGTTTTGAATTAAGCTAGACAATAGTAATTGTAATGCAATAAGAGACATAAAGTAAATCAGTTGTAAAATAGAAGGAAAAGATGCTAGACTCACGAAAACTCGCAGGTAAATCAAAATTACAGATCAAAAAATTGTCAGGGGTTTTTAAAGAACATTTCTTAAACTCATAGCACAGCAATCAGATCAATAAACTTTTGTTGCATAAATATTCTATGTCTAATATCTAGTATCTCAAATCTCTTTGTAGATTCAATCAGTTCAGACAAGTGTTAAGAACATGTTTGATAAGTTTACTAAATCCCTCAACCAAATCTCTTTGTAGATATGTATTTTACTCATCAAGATTAATTCATCTAATCAATAACATTCCCGCGTTACCAATTATCATATGATCTATATTTTAGGTTGTCAATCCAATTCTAGCATTAAGAACGATTAAGATGAAAGATAAATATAACCTTAACAATTCATTCCACCAATTCATCAATCCTTTGAAAACACTAAATTCAACAGGTTGTTTACCCAGACATAATCAGTTAAACACAAAGCATGATCT
>NW_013622511.1:0-796 GCF_000695525.1 Brassica oleracea var. oleracea
TTAAAAAAAAAAAAAAAAAAAAACTTCTACTTCCTCTATTTTAACTAGGCCCAGGCCCGAACATTTTACCCGAATTCGAAGATCTGATCCAAAACTGTCTAGTAAAAATTCGATCCGGATAGTAATCAAACCGATCATTTTACTCTATTAAATCTTGTTATAGAGAACCTGCAAGTCTTGCATCTGACATGGCTCAAATCCGAGATCGGATAGAATATCCGAAATATCCAAAACTTTTGGTATATATTAGGTGCATATAAGTGTTTCAATATATTTTAGGTATTATGGAACATTTTTTAAGTTTTGATTTTGGGTTTGAGGGTATGTTTTTGGGTTATTCAGATAAAATTTTAGATTTGCAAAAATATAATTCGGATAATCAAATAAAATTTCGGGTATTTTTCATATCTTCGGATCAGATTTTAAATAAAAATTCAGATACTTTCGGATAATTAAATATTTTCAAGTATTTTTTGGGTTAGATCAGACAAGACCCAAACCAAATCTAATCTAAATCCAAATCTAATCTAAATCCGAAGTGAATCTGAACCAAATAATTCTAATTATTCTACTAGATTTAATTATCTAAGATCCGAAAAGGATCCGGACCCGACAAGACTCGAATGCCAGGCTTAATTTTAACTTTCGATTTTTAGTTTTTTTGTTAATATTTGGTACATATCTATTCTATTAAAATATAAATCACAACTTCTATTCATGTGTGATTTTTTAAATTTGGATCTTCTAGAAATTTTACTAAACATATTTTGTTTAATCTATAAATATATCAAATTTT
>NW_013622512.1:0-796 GCF_000695525.1 Brassica oleracea var. oleracea
AAAAAAAATTTAAGAACCTCATAAAAGTTCTACCATTGGAGGAAGAAAAATTAAATTAGATTATCAAAAGTTCTAAACCTATCTAATCACTATAATTATTACTTATTTATTGATTAGAACCTCTTATGGTTCTAATTGATGGACATGCTCTAACTACCTCATAGTTTTCTGGAATAATATCGATCATATAAAAATTACAAAATAGTTTGAAAATGCCAATAGAATAGAAAATCAAAGAAATACAAAAAAAAGAGATTGGCAAAATTAATTGAGATCAAAGTTAGTCAATAATATTCCACAAAAGTTAATCCTATCCTTAAGACGATTATGTTCTTCTATGATGTAATATGCTCCAAATCAGTTTCAATAAAACAGTGTTAAAAAAATCGTTAAGATAATGTAAAATATTTGTATATAGTAAGATATATGTGTCCTGCAGGTCTGAGCTAAATAGATTCATCGCTCAAACTATAAACTGTGAAGCCATCATTCTTAACTAAATTTGTGTCCTTCATATATGATATCACAGATATAACAAATGAAGAAAATGAAACTGTAATCACAAAAAATATACGATTGATAATTCATTTAGGCCATAGTAGTCACAGTTCTCTTAGACTGGATAATACATATATACACAACATCTTACGTCTGCTGCGCTACTGTGTGTAAAAATCTAGAAACTATAAATTAAAATTCTTATCAGAGAAAGTGAAGAGTGCGTGTTACTATTCATCTGAACGAGTCAAAGGGTCAAACCTAAGTATTTTTAATTACACAAAAGTTGACCAAGCAA
>NW_013622513.1:0-796 GCF_000695525.1 Brassica oleracea var. oleracea
TATTAGTCCACCAATTTAGGAAGTATTATGAAGTTTTACTAAATTAAGTGACAAAAAAATTAAAAGGATGCCCATGTACCATGAAAGAGAGTTTAATATACATTAATACAAATGTAGAATGTGTTTAGAAATTTTAAAACAACACTAAATATCATAGGCTTCAGTATATAGAGCATTTACCGAAAATTTCCATATTATCGTAGGGGTTAACACATAGATTTTGATAAAAATTAAAAAATATGAAAATACTGTTTTAATGCATAGTTGCATCATTCCCTAAAATATGATGAAGGTCAAAGAGGTTTGGAACCTTTGTTGTCTCCGTTTTTCTAGAGAATGACGATTTTATAGTGGTTATTAGTCCACCAATTTAGGAAGTATTATGAAGTTTTACTAAATTAATTGACAAAATATTAAAACGATGCCCATGTACCATGAAAGAGAGTTCCGTGTACCACGAAATAAATTTTAATATACATTAATACAAATGTAGAATATGTTTAGAAATTTCAAAACAATACTAAAATTCATAGGCTTCAGTATATATAACATTTACCAAAAATCTCAATAATTTCGTATGGGTTAACACATTGATTTTGAGAAAACTTTAAAAATATGAAAAATATGTTTTAATGCATAGTTGCATTCTTGACTAACATATGATGATGGTCAAAGAGGTTTGGAACCTTTCTTGTCTCCGTTTCTCTAGAAAATATCGATTAGTCCGTTGGTTAGTCCACCAATTTAGTGAGTATAATGAAGTTTTACTAAATTAATTGACAAAAAATTAAAACGA
>NW_013622514.1:0-101 GCF_000695525.1 Brassica oleracea var. oleracea
ACCAAGTTAGCTTCCTTCCATACCCTCGGATGAGAGATTCGGGTATAGATTGGTGTGATCAAAGTTACACCTCGAGGACGAATCATCAGTGGAGAAAAACC
>NW_013622514.1:304-796 GCF_000695525.1 Brassica oleracea var. oleracea
TTTGTTTTATGAATAAGGTAATGTGGGAGTTTGTTTTATGAATAAGCAAATGTGGAAATTGTGGTTTTGAATGGAAATAAAGATAGGGTTTGGAATATATGAAGTAGAAAATAAAGAATATGGGTTTGGGGTTTCGGATTTTAGGGATTTAAACATAAAACTCGTTAATTACTCGTAAATCGACGTCGAACTTACGACGTAGGCCTCGTTAATTCCACGTAAGAGAGAATCGTCGTAAAGGACTCGTAAGAAGACGAGGAAATAACGATGAAATAAAAAATAAAGAGAGCGACCCCCGTTAAATCCACGTAGGACAAAATCGTCGTAAACACCTCGTAAAATAAATAAAGAACACGGGCCTCGTTAATTCCACGTAGGACGAAATCGTCGTAAATACCTTGTAATATAAAAACTAGAAAAAAAAGAAAAAGAAGAAAAATATCAAATTCACATGTGGCAAGACTTCCAGCAATTATAATACGTAAGTCTCGC
>NW_013622515.1:0-796 GCF_000695525.1 Brassica oleracea var. oleracea
ATATCTATAAAACTTTTTTTGTGATTAAAACTATTATTTGGGATTTAGAAACGATTTTTCTAATATTACGATAATTGTATAATATAATATTTCTATTTTTTTATATTGTGTATTTAGTTATTATTTATTTTACTATACATTTTTCAGATAGATTTTTAATTTAGTTTTTTTTTCATTTTTTAATTGTATCAAATGATAAATTATGATTGATCTTAAATGTAATGATAATAGATGTTTAATGTAATATTTCTATTTCTTATATTGTATATTTACTTTTTATTTCTTTTTCCCTATATTATATATTTACTTATTATTTTTAATGTAATATTTCTATTTTTTATATTGTATATTTACTTATTATTTATTTTTCTTTATATGTATATTTATTTTTTATTTTTTATTAATAACACGTGTCATCTTTTAGAAGAAGTTTTTTTCGGTGATGTACACGCTCTATTGAGCCTCAAAAACTCCATTTCATTAATATAGATATATTTTTCAGATAAATGTTTAATTTAGTTTTTTTTATTTTTTAATTATATATTTACGTAATCTAATTTTCTTACTTTTATATCAGATGATAAATTATGATAGATGTTTAATGTAATATTCTATTTCTTATATTGTATATTTACTTTTTATTTATTTTTCTTATATTGTATATTTACTTATTATTTTTTAATGTAACATTTCTATTTCTTATATTATGTATTTACTTAATATTTATTTTTCTTTATATGTATATTTACTTTTTATTTTTTGTTAATGCCATGTGTCATCTTTTAGAAGAAATTTT
>NW_013622516.1:0-795 GCF_000695525.1 Brassica oleracea var. oleracea
GATCCAGCAAACATGTTAAGCATCACAGACCGCGATGTTGATGATTTACGTAAACAGTACGTGCTTGACATCTACAAGACCATTGTACTGCCTGCTTACTACCCTCGAGCTTAGGCTTTTCACTTTCCACAAACTTGTAATTTCAGGTTATGCAAACTTTAGGCTTTCTTTTCAGAACAACATCGTCTTTTTGTGATTGTGGGGTGAATCTAACTCACAAACAATGTTATATGGAAACCTAACTCTAAGTACTTGCTTTAGGCTTTCTTTTCATATGTGCAATGTCGTCTTGGGAAAAACTGTTGTGGATGATACCAACAAACAGTCTCTGCTCTTTTAGAACGTTAAAAACTGTTGTGGACGGTGTAGGAGTACAATCATCTTGTGGACATAGTTATGCCCGACAAGAATTTTACACCGGTCCATCACGGTTTAACTGAATTACATCAGTTTCAAGCCAACCAATTCCGGTCCACCACGGTTAAATTGAATTTAATCTTTTGACAAATCACACTAAACATCCAATTATTCTCAAAACCACAGTATTTAATTATTCTCAACCCACCATCCTAAGGTTGACATGGAAACATTAAACAAGAGTATTCATAAAAGGTACCCTTCATAAAACACTAAACAACTTTTTATTCTCAGTAAACGTTCTTCTCAACAAAAAAACACCATCATCCACGTTCAAGCCATCCATGTTTCGACAACAGCATCCACGTTACTGCCGTCCACGTCAATTTATATGGGGTTAGTGCAGCTGGAACGGTTGTGCCCTTCCTTACGACACCT
>NW_013622517.1:0-795 GCF_000695525.1 Brassica oleracea var. oleracea
GGATTGAGTATGTTTAGTGTCTTACATTTTCAGTCTTCACTTTCTTTTGAACAGAGCTGCCGCTAGGTTTTTTAGAGTCGCCATCATTTAGTTTTCTCTTTCCCTTTGATGGTTTAGCAGAAGGCGTTCCACGAGAAGATGAAGGTGGTGCAGGCTTTGGAGGAGTGCTCTCAACAGGTTCTTCTTTGGCCGCTTCCTTCTGTTTAGAATTCGTAACTGGATTGAAGTTTGTCTCCTCCTCCTATGAAAGGAGACATTCATAATGATATTCTTGTATCAAAACCAAACAATTTGTCTGAAATTGAACAGGGCTTACATCATCTGAATCATCATCGTCCTCTTCTTCCTCAGACTCGTTCAAACCATTAGCCTTGCCGAGCAATTTCTTCAACTCTTTACCAGAATTGCTCAATCCTCCTTCCTCTTCTCCATTTTCTTCATCCTCATCATCCTGCAAAAGAAATAAACAGAAACTTGGGACCTTATAGAAGAGTACATTCTCTTGCAAGTGAAGTATCATAAAAGACAGACCTGCTTTATTTCTGGAGGAGCAGGAATTTCAGGCGCCAGAAGATCTTCACGTTCGTCAGGATCATTACCCACTGCCTCATCATCATCAGTGAAAATCTCTTCATGCTCCCAGTCATCCCCTGAGATACCAACACCGTTATCAAACTTTACAGCCGGATTCTCCAGTTTGATAAATAGGATAAGACCAAAAGGATTTTACAACTCACCCTTCTCAATGTCATCATCATCCATGTCAAGATCACCACCCCTTGGACCTTCTTCATC
>NW_013622518.1:0-795 GCF_000695525.1 Brassica oleracea var. oleracea
TAACAAAAAAAACTTTTAAAAAATTACACGAAGACATAACTATTACATGAATTTAAATATTTCAACAACACTAATAGTCAGATAAATTTGTTCTCCAAAATATTGTCAAAACAAATTTTGTGTAACCAAAGATGGGTGTTGTTGTTATTTTTGATGTCTTTATCGTACGATTCTCTCTTGTTCAGATCGAATGTAAGTATTAATATCATCGATAAAAGTTAAGTCTATTAGCAATATTTCTTTTTATTTTTTTTCATAACTAATGTGTTTACAAGTATTAATATCACTCGTTTTCAATAAGTTTTAGCTCGTAATCTGTAAATTAAAAGTAAATTGAGTCATTTTTACTTTAAAATGCACTAGATGATCATATATTGATTACGAAAATAGTTTTATGGAATATTATGGTATTTTTCTTAAATTTAATATTAATTATGTTATTTCTATTTAAAATATTTATATTTTAATATAAAATTTTACTAATTAATTTGTTATAATATTTTTATATATGTGCTAGTAAAAGTTTAATGAATTTAAATTAATATGACAAATATAAAGACCATAGTATAAAATACAAATAGTTTTAAAATTTTGTTTTTGGAGAACAATACCTTAAAACTTCAAATAAAGAATTTTAGAAATTTCAAAATAGAGTGTATTTTTGGAGATGCTCTTAATGTCTTTTATACCAAAGGATAAAATATTTAGTGCTTAACTTATAAGTAAACTAGTGGTATTCCGGCGCGCATCGTATGTTTTATTTTCTAGTAAATTTAAAATAATTTTTATATGTTT
>NW_013622519.1:0-795 GCF_000695525.1 Brassica oleracea var. oleracea
GGTCTCGCAGTAGCTATATGCCTCCAAGATTGAAGCTTCAAGTGACCTTTGCAACACGGCCAACAACTTTAGGTCCTCTTGCGCCCACTTCTCTTGATCGGCTACAACTATCTCCGTGGATCCTCCATCTATAGCAACTGGTTTTGGGACTCCATCTGTGACGTGACCCCATAAACCCTTGCTCCCAATGACTGTCTTCACCAGCCTTGACCAAAGCAGGTAGTTTCCACCACCTTTTAATGTAACCGGAACCGCCAGCACCTTGTTTCCTTCCATCTTGTCTTGCATAACTCAGATCGTGATCTTGTACTGAACTGAAGCTGAAGATTTGCGGAATGAACACACCAGGCTATGAGCAACCTGGCTCTGATACCATATAAGATTTATAGAAAGAGTTAGAGTGATTTAGAGAATAAGAGAATGAGATTGGATTATGAAGAGATTAGTGAAGAATCATGATGAACACTCAAGAACAAAAGAGAGAGAATGACTCAAACTGTGTAATCTTTTATTAATGAGAGAGTTTACAATATATAGGACAGGATACAAGGGTTTCCAAGACTCTAGGGATAAGGCTAAGCATGTGAAGTCTATACAGGAGCAAGACCAGGTTTAAATCGATCCAATGGTTGATCTCACATGTGTAAAGCATCTTTGCTTTTGCTTTACCTTTCCAGCTTGGGACAGGCTGTCATGGTGAGCCTTATCCTTCTTCCAACGGTCTGATTCTTATCCAAGACTGAGGCTTAGACCGTTTACCACTCTAACTCCTCATTTTAACTTTCACCTTTGGTT
>NW_013622520.1:0-194 GCF_000695525.1 Brassica oleracea var. oleracea
TGACCATCGTCATATGTATGTTAAGGATGCAAGTATAGAATAAAAAATATTGTCCAATTTTTTGAATTTGTTTTCAAAATCTGAAGGTTAAACCTCTACAAAATTGAGTTTTTCGATAGATGCTCTATATAATGAAATTTACACTCTTTAATGTTGTTTAAAAATTTCTAACCACATTATACATTTGTATTAAT
>NW_013622520.1:246-795 GCF_000695525.1 Brassica oleracea var. oleracea
TTTAATAAATTTTATATACTACTTAAATCAGTGGACTAAACACTATAAAATATATATTCTCTAGAGAAACGGACACAAAATACATTTCAAACCTCTTTGACCATCATAATAAGTCTATTAAGGATGAAACTATGCAATAAATAAAGATTGTCAAATTTTTGATTTTTTTTCAAAATCTGAAGGTTAACCCCTACAAAATTGAGTTTTTTGATAAATGTTCTATATAATGAAGTTTACACTCTTTAATGTTGTGTAAATATTTCTAACTACATTATAAATTTGTACCAATGTATGCTTAACTCTGATTCATGGTACATATACATCACTATAGTTTTTAAAACTTTAATTTAATAAATTTTATATACTACTTAAATCAGTGGACTAAACACTATAAAATATATATTCTCTAGAGAAACGGACACAAAATACATTTCAAACATCTTTTACCATCATCATATGTCCGTTAAGGATGCAAATATGCAACAAAATATTTTTTTTCAATTTTTTTGATTTTTTTTTCAAAATCTGAAGGTTAACCCCTACAAAATT
>NW_013622521.1:0-795 GCF_000695525.1 Brassica oleracea var. oleracea
TTTTGTAACACGGAATGCTACAGATACTAAATCAAAGATAGTTACTAATGATATGAAAACAGTTCTTTAAAAAACATTTCTGATGCTTAAATTGTATTTTCTTATAAGTATATATCGCTTGATGTTTTCAAGGATTAACAAGCAATAAGTTTCTACATTCTCACAGAATACTAAATCAATGACAGAAATGTTGCCAAGACTTAGAGACCATGAGAAATTTCCAATCATTGTTATTGTAAAAACTAAAAACTCAAGTCAACATATACAATTTATAGAATCTAACACAGTAATCATTTAGCCTCCTATGCAGAGTTGTGGAGAAATCATTTCACATGTTTACAATGATCACCGAGGGTTAAGAGTATAACACAAAACATAAACATTCAAGATTCAAAGAAACTACGACCACATTCTGCAGGAATCTCTCATACGTTGATCTAGAAGTGACTTCATAGAAATCAGTTACATTATAATACATACAAGAACCAAACTAATTTTGAATAATTTTTTCTGATCAACATACAGAATACTAACGCAGTTTAGAAGGATCACTGAGAGTAGGAGAGGCATAACAAAAAAACAGATACATTCAAAATTCAAAGAAACTACTCGCACAATCTATAGGAGTTTCACCTGTTAATCTACAAAGAGACTCTAAAACATACCCAATTCATAAAAGAGAGACCTTAAAATACATAAAAGCACCAAACTAAAGAGATACTAACACCATTTAGAATTATCACTGAGGCTTAAGAGCATATCACAAAATAGAAATATTCATCAAGATTCAAAAAC
>NW_013622522.1:0-795 GCF_000695525.1 Brassica oleracea var. oleracea
TGGTCACAAATGAACCTTGTGGTTATCCTCATGCTTCTTTCCTATTGATCAATTTTGTTAAGACAAGGATTGCACTTCTTTCTTTCCTCTCTCACAACGTCTCATCTATTCTCTCTCTTTCCTCTCTCACGACAAGGACTAGATCTGAAGTTGATTGGAGTTTGAGTCCAAGAGTTGAGAGAAGAAGAATCATAGAGAAGACGACCAAGTCTCTGAAACTTGACTATGTACGCCTCCTCTCAACTCGTCGCCACCACCACCACTCCCTTCGATTCCAGCGCACACTTCACCACCACTAAGGTCACCTCTATCTTCTCTCTCTGTATTTAGTCTGATGAGTGAAGCACGATATCTGATCTGTCAAATGTCAGAAGCTTCTCAAATGTCACTCTTCACCACCACTAAGGTCACCTCTCACTCTCTGTGTTTTGATTTTGATTGTTTGTTGTTCTTATGTATTCGATTCTCTCTGTGTATTTGGTTTCATGTTCTTAGCTAAAGAAGGTGGAGGAGGCTGAAGAAGCTTGATGGTGGTGGTCTCAAGGTCGACAATGGTGGCTGAGAGTGATGCACTACAAGAAAACAGCGACATACCGAGGGAAAAAATCGTCGGTATGTCGTCGGAATAACGTTATTCCGACGACATACCGACGAAACAAGTCCTCGGAAATAACTCCTCGGAAATCCCTCGGAAATTTCCTACGGAATTCCGAGGAAACGAATTTCCGAGGAAACTCCGAGGACCACTAGTTCGTCGGAAAGCTCTTCGGAATATACCGAGGGAGAACTTCCTCG
>NW_013622523.1:0-795 GCF_000695525.1 Brassica oleracea var. oleracea
TTATTGATTTTACTTTTTCAATTTCTACGCTCTCTACAAAGAAAATACAAACTGACATATATATAAACGGGTTTTTACGTTGTTTATTTCAAATGATAAATAATTCTGTCTGTATGATTAATTTACGGCTATACAATTTTGATTTGATACACTAACCAAAATTCTTTAATTAAGGAGATTAAAAACGATTTTTTTTACCTGAAGGCTAAGAATAGTTTTCCGATCAAATTTCAACGGAATTAAGAGAAATAAAATTGTTTTGCATGATTTCTTATTAAAATAGATGATTTAAATTGGTTATTTTTAACAAAACGAAACTATTTTATGATAAAGAATAAATTGAATAAAAATATCAAATGACAAAATGCTATGAAAATAAAGCATAGACCAAACTAATCCAAAGAATTTTTTTTTTTTTTGAAAAACACCACCCAGAAATTGATTTTTAAATTGTATAAACCGGACCATCACCCTGTAGATTGGAAACACTACCTCTTCTCAAGCACTACAGAAACATATATTATACTCAAAACTTAGGTGTATAATATGGGAGTTGTGATGCCATGCAAGTGCATATAGTTATGCAATGAGCATGCCAGAAAGCATGTTAAAAAAAAGCAAATTTTATTCTTAAAAACAAACTGTGTTCTAAACAAAATTCTTAAAAACAAACTCTTGTTAGTGTGAATAGCTATACTGTATATGTTTTCATCTTCTCGTATTGAAAATAATGTCTCAACCTCTTTGCCACTCTTCAAATTGAAAACTATTTCTTTATGAACTGGTTTTCATTCA
>NW_013622524.1:0-795 GCF_000695525.1 Brassica oleracea var. oleracea
ATACTCTACCGCCAAAGATCAATGACACCCATATCAGGCTAATACGAAAGATACTGAGCCCCCAAGCTGTCGGTGACTACTGACCCATTGCCTTATGCAATGTTCAGTACAAGATCATCTCCAAGATACTGACAAGAAGGCTCCATCCGATTCTCTCCACGCTCATATCAGAGAATCAGTCTTCTTTTGTCCCAGGACGAGCGATCTCGAATAATGTGCTCATCATACATGAAGTTCTCCACTTTCTAAAGACATCAGATGCAGAGGTTCGTTGCTCCATGGCGGTCAAGACGGATATGAGCAAAGCTTATGACCGCCTCGAATGGGACTTTATCTGAGCTGTGATGCAAAGACTAGGCTTCCATCCCAAATGGATAAGACTGATCATGCAATGTGTCTGTCACCTACTCCTTTCTCATTAACGGTTCGCCTAGAGGAAGTGTGAAACCGAGCAGAGGAATCCGTCAAGGAGACCCTCTCTCACCATACAATTATTTATCATGTGTAGTGAGGTACTCTCGGGCCTTTGCAGTAGAGCCCAAGCTGATGGGTCTTTGATCGGGATTCAAGTTGCCCGGGGGTGTCCCCAAGTCAATCATCTTCTTTTTGCGGATGATACTATGTTCTTCATACGAGCCAGCAAAGATTGTTGTACTGCCCTCTCACTGATCTTACGGAAGTACGAGGAAGCTTCGGGACAGCGAATAAACCCGGAGAAATCGTCCATAACCTTCTCATGGAAAACCCCACTGGTGCTCAAGACAATGGTGAAAAGCATGCTGCAAATCGATAAAG
>NW_013622525.1:0-795 GCF_000695525.1 Brassica oleracea var. oleracea
CAAAGCTGACCTCCAACAATAAACTTGACACAACTGCTTGTCTTGGGCTTATACATGGGACCAGATTCTTCAAACAAGTCTGGAAGGTAATGCCTTATGTAGATAGATTTATCACCCTCTCTCTCTATTTTCGAAATATAGATATATAAAAAAATATTAATAATAATAATAATAAAAATAATAATATTTATATTTATATATTAGAGATTTATTTAGGAAGGAATTCGAAAATGACTTGGTGGCTACAACCATTAAGGCTTGCTTCATATGAATTCTATAGGTAAAGGATTAGAACATGACTTGGTGGCTACAACCATTAAGGCTTGCTTCACAAATAATCATAGGATATAGGTCAAAAAGAAGTGAACAAGACTTGGTGGCAACCACCATTCAGGCTTGATTCATGGAAGCCTATCCAATCTTGGTCAATGATCTTGCAAATATAAGCAGACTTTGACTAGGAGAGAAATTAGTAGAGAGAGAGGATATGAACTAATGTTTATCTGCAGGTCCAATTATGTTTGAAATTTCTTGCATCCTGTGATCGATACTCCCAAGGTAAAGCCTACACTTTTAGTTATGCTAAGAAATTAGGTTGGTAGAGGGGAATGTCGGACAAGATTTGCTAAGTTGTTGGCTAGATGAATTTGGTTGCTAACGTAGCGACCGAGCGATCATCCCGCTCGGTCACTACGTAGCGACCGAGCTCGAGCCAAAGCTTGTTCGCTACTTAGCGACCGAGCGATCCTCCCGCTCGGTCACTACGTAGCGACCGAGCTCGAGCCAAAGCTCGGT
>NW_013622526.1:0-795 GCF_000695525.1 Brassica oleracea var. oleracea
TTTTAATTATCATATTTAATATGTAATTATTGTGGTTGTTTATATTTATTTTAGGTTAAGATAATTATTTTTTAAATAAGTTATCTAATTTTTAAGTCTATCTCTTATTATTTGGTGTTATCTAGTTGTAGAAATTTTGGCTATATAATTTTTTTATAATTTTTTATTATTACGTAGTTTTTGACTAATTATTAAAGTAAATTCTAAATGATTTTATAGCACGGAAAATAATATATCTAAATCTTACATATTTTGATAAAATAGGGAGAAGAGTATTTTCAGACCTAAAAGCTTATGTTTCATCAAATGCAAGTACAGTATTTTTCCGGTGATGGTTAGTAATCCTTTTTAGTGAATGATTAAAATATTGAAAACAAAATAAACATGTATAAACATGTATAAAATAATCAATCTCCAACAATTCTTTTGAAAGTACAAACCCTTGTTTAATCATGCCATCTATCCGGTAGGGGAAAGTGTTGTTTTACTTAAACTTAGGCAAATGAAAGAAGAACAAAAAAACGTTAGCTTGGAAGAATGCAAAGTTAACTGTTGCGTAGCCAAGAGATGTAGTCTGATTGTAACTGAGGGGGTGAATTAAACCTCCAGGTGACCATGTACATACACGTATGTATGCTTACTTGGTAGTGGATAAAGTCTATCCGAAATAATTTTGACACCAAATTGCGCTAATAAGGATAACGCGTACTCTTGTCCCTGATCTAGAGCGAATCAGAAAATCAGAAATTACGCGAAGATTAATCAGAGATTTTTTGTTTGTTTTATTGACAAACA
>NW_013622527.1:0-166 GCF_000695525.1 Brassica oleracea var. oleracea
AACCCATAGATTTTGAGAAAAATTCAAAAAAAATAAAAATTCTATTTCAATGCATAGTTGCATCCTTTACTGACATATGATGAAGGTCAAAGAGGTTTGGAATTTTTGTTGTCTCCGTTTTTCTAGAGAATATAATTTTATAGTGGTTAGTCAACCAATTTAGGGA
>NW_013622527.1:271-795 GCF_000695525.1 Brassica oleracea var. oleracea
AAAATTTTAAAACAACACTAAAAATCATAGGCTTCAGTATATAGAGCATTTACCAAAAAATTCAATATTTTCGTAGGGGGTAACCCTTAGATTTCGAGAAAAATTCAAAAAAATGAAAATTCTATTTTAATGCATAGTTTATTGCATAGTTGCATCATGCACTTACATATGATGATGTTACAAGAGGTAGACAGCCTTTGTTGTCTCCGTTTTTCAAGAAAATAGCTATTTTATAGTGGCAATTCCTCGAGTTAGGGAGTATTATGAAGTTTTACTAAATTATACTTCCAAACTTCAAAAACTTTTGCAAATAGTCAAGAAAACGCTTTCGTCAAAGAAAATCGTCCCAAATAGGCAAACGACAATCTAAAATTCGTCTAAACGCTAGAAACATATCCAGACGATCATCAACATAATTTCTAAGACTATACAACATTTCTTGTCGCAATCATGCGTATAGAAAACCTAAAAATTAAGAATTCTATTTTAATGCATAGTTGCATCCTTCACTGACATATGATGAC
>NW_013622528.1:0-795 GCF_000695525.1 Brassica oleracea var. oleracea
GCATTAACACCAGGTAAGTTTTCATTAGCTTGTTGTGCAAGGTTGTACGTATTTTGAATTCGTCTGGTTATCTCAGCCATCATAGCCTCAAATTGAACTTGATTGAGGTTGATTTGCTGGACAGCCGATTCTCCTGAACCCTCTGGTTGCTTTCCATCTCGTCTCTCTTCACTCATTTTTTCTGAAATAGTTAGAGAAAACACAAAGCCAAGAACAAAAGTATCTCTCTCTCACTCAAGTTTTCAAATCGCCAAGTCTCAGCTCTTCCCACAAGTTCAGTTGAAAAACAAAGTTCTACACTTAAGATCTAGAACTAAACCCCAATGAATCAGAAAGAAAGTATTAAGAGATTTAGGCACCAGCTGACTTTACCACCCTGAGCTGGATTTCTCTTCAGCTAGCTGGATTACTCTTCAGCTTTTTTTTTCTTTTTTTTTTATTTGGATCAAAGATCTCTTTTTTTTTTTTTGATTTGCAGGGTTGGCTCAGCTGGCTTGCAACAGATAGAAAGATAAGAGAAGTGTTTGATGGAATGAATGATCTGAGTAGTCAAAATAGCAAACCCTAACCTTCCAGTGGCTCTGATACCACTTGGTGCAGCCTGGGTATGGCTTCTGCTCCTGGATCACTTGAAGGGGAATGAAATAGGGATGTCCTTGGAGGCTACTAGCACTCTGCTGGACTATGGACGCCTCTCTGAAGACACAAGATCACCTTGTATTGTCTAAGATGGGATTCTCAGGAATTGCTTCCTTTAAGTGAGATCAATGTTCTTGAGCTGAACAGAGAAAGCTA
>NW_013622529.1:0-795 GCF_000695525.1 Brassica oleracea var. oleracea
GATAAAAGTTGCCCATTTCGGATAAATACCGTCGGTGAGATAGTAAGGCATATGATACTCTCTTCCATTGACAGAGAAAGTGATATTCAGAGCTTCACCTTTTATTATGTCATCAAAAACAGGTGAACGATCAAGAACATTGATATCATTTAATGTACCTGGAGGTCCAAAAAATGCATGCCATATCCAGAGATCGTATGAAGCAACCGCCTCTAAAACGATTGTTGGTTTACCCGAACCACGAGAATATTGCCCTTTCCAAGCGGTTGGACAATTCTTCCACTCCCAATGCATACAATCGATGCTTCCTATCATCCCGGGAAATCCACGATATTCTCCAACATCAAGTAGACGTTGAAGATCAGCCGGTGTTGGTCTTCTTAAGTACTCATCGCCGAACAAATATATTATTCCTTCTACCAAATTTTCCACACATAACCGAGTTGTTGTTTCACCGAGCTGGAGGTATTCGTTGACCGCATCAGCTGCAGAACCATACGCCAAGACACGAATGGCTGCGGTGCACTTTTGAAGAGGAGAGAGACTAATCCTTCCGAGACCATCTTTTTTTTCCCGAAAATATAGAACTTCGTTGGAGAGTTGATCAACAATGTGCATGAACAATGGCTTGTTCATTCGAAAACGTCGTCGGAATAAATTATCAGGATACGTTGGAGTATCACAGAAATAATCATTCCATAAATGAATATGTCCTTCTTCGCGATTTCTTTCGATATAAGCTCGGGGTTTTTTTTTTTTTGACCACCACTAATATTTAAATTCTCAAACGCTTGA
>NW_013622530.1:0-795 GCF_000695525.1 Brassica oleracea var. oleracea
CTAGGCCAAGCAACGGAACAAGGCTGTGATGTAAGAATGAAAGATAATTATCTGACTTTGAGAGATCCACGCGGGAGGTTACTTGTAAAGGTCCTAAGATCACCTAATCGTCTCTACAAGATATCACTCAAGGTTGGAAAACCAAGTTGCCTTCTCACAAAGATGAATGAAGAACCGTGGAGATGGCACGCACGCCTTGGCCATATCAACTTCAAAACGATAAGAAGCATGGCAACACATGAGATGGTTTGAGGACTACCTGAGATCAACGAAGAGAAGCAACTATGTGAGTCGTGCCTCGTTGGGAAACAGACCCAAAACAGCTTTCCCTCAGCAACACCACATAGATCATCACAGGCATTAGAGTTGCTGCACGCTGACCTCTGCGGTCCAATCTCTCATTCAACACTGGCGCAGAACCAGTACATATTCGTCATAATCGATGACAATACAAGATACATGTGGTCTATTTTGCTCAAAGAAAAAAATGAAGTCTTTGAGAAATTCAAGACCTTTAAAGCTCTTGTAGAGAAGGAGGTTAATAAGGTGATAGTAACATTTCGCACAGACAGAGGCGGGGAGTTTACTTCAAGAGACTTTCAAGATTATTGCAGCAACAATGGGATTAGGAGACATCTAACAGCTCCATATACGCCACAGCAAAACGGCGTTGTCGAAAAAAGAAATCGGACATTAATGGAGATGACGCGTAGTATGTTAAAAGCTATGAAGGTTCCAAATTATATGTGGGGTGAAGCGGTTCGACATGCAACGTACCTGATCAATCGAGTTCCA
>NW_013622531.1:0-556 GCF_000695525.1 Brassica oleracea var. oleracea
GGTTGTTGAATTGAAGGTGGAACTGAGCTTAATTTGAACTTTGGCAATATTAGGGTTCATGGATTTGAGGCTTTTCGAAATTGATCCTATTTAAGTGTGTTAGTGGGTGAGTTAGTATGTTAAGGTGTTGAAAGGTTTGATTAGAGAACCCTCTCATTCTAGAATAACTTTGATTATTGAATTTTACTTGTCTTGTAATTTTCACATGATGAAAAGATTGAGAATTGTGGTTTTGCAAAGTCAATCGACTTATCTCTTTCCAAGTTTTGTATTTCTCGGGTACAATGGTTAAGAAAACAAAAGGAAAGTCATATGCTGAGAGGCAGGAACCTGAAAGTCAAGAGTCTTCGTTGAGAGGAAAGGCTTTAGCCTCGGAACGAGCTGGATCTGGGACACAAAAGACTTCTCCACAGAAAACCGTGGCTGCAAAGAAGGCAAAGGAGCAAGAGAAGAGGGTAGGGAAGAGTATAGCAGTTGCCACATATGAAGAGAGTGGCGATGAAAGTTCAGATGAGCAGGCTCCTACAAAGAGGGCCAAGATGTCCAAAGGGAAAGA
>NW_013622531.1:622-795 GCF_000695525.1 Brassica oleracea var. oleracea
GGTAACTTGGACTCCGACCAGATTCGCTGACCTTGATTTGCTGAAAAAGGTGGGTCTCTATTCTGATATTGAGGTAATGCTGGGGCACCTGAAGATGCTCAAACTCCTCACCATGGCCTACCCCATCTACCGGGATGTCTCCTGTTAGTTCTTGTCTTCCCTTGAGGTCACTT
>NW_013622532.1:0-795 GCF_000695525.1 Brassica oleracea var. oleracea
AGCTCTCCTAATTTATAATTTGGGATGATGGATTTTTTATGTACTCTTAACACTTTTTTATAATTTTCTTATAACTTTTAAAAATCTTTATAAATTTAGTTGTTTTGTACGATCATATGATGTCACGATAATATTTATATTGCTTTTACTTGAAAGATTAACTATTTTGAAATCCATAAAAAATTAAATTTTATGTGCATATTCCAAGACAAAATTTATTTTAGTTTAATATATTTTCAAACGATCATTTATACTTCATTCGTTTCAATATATATGATTTTCAGGTGATTGTTTCTGTATTACAATAGATTATGTTTTCTCATGTCTAGGTAACTTTAAATTTATCAAAATTGTGTAGCCAATTGTATTATTACTATTTTTTTATAATTAAATAAATTAGTTTAAAAATGTATTTTCAATAATTTTTAGAGAAAATTTCTTGATTTGTGTGCAAAGAGCTAAAACTTCATCTACTATGAAACGGATGGAGTATAATTTAGATCGATACTTTAAAATGTTTCTAATTTTTTTTTCATATTGTTTTTGTATTTTATGTTTACTAAATCCTACGTTAAGCTTTGTAACTTATTTTCTTTCTATATATAACATAGTTTAAATTTGATAGTAAGTGAGAATTATTATTTTTGTTTGGTTATTTCACATTTATTTACATGATTTTCTAGCTAAAAAGTTCACAAAAGAGTTGCTAGACCACTTCACTTTAAGAGGATATTTACATATAAATGTAGTGTAGAAATATGTCTTCATGTGGTAGTGACACTAATTAATGGCATA
>NW_013622533.1:0-795 GCF_000695525.1 Brassica oleracea var. oleracea
CGAGGAACTGTTCCCTCGGAATATACCGAGGGACAGCTCCCTCGGAATTTTCCGAGGGACCTGTCCCTCGGAATTTTCCGAGGGACCAGTTCCTCGAAATATACCGAGGGAAAAGTTCCTCGGAATTTTCCGAGGGAAATGTCCGTCGGTATACTCCTATCGATCGATGTATATATGTCCAAACACCAAATGCACTACTTTCTTGGCATTCAAGCGACCTTCCATGCTAATGGTCTCTTCCTCAACCAGCAGCAGTATGCTGAGGACATACTCGCTGTGGCGGCAATGTCAGACTGCAACCCTGTGGCCACTCCACTACCTACTCAGCTCAATCAAATCCCGCAACAAAAAGAGCTGTTCTCGGATCCAACATACTTCCGGAGTCTCGCAGGAAAGCTTCAGTACCTAACATAAACAAGACCCGACATTCAGTATTCTGTCAACTACATATGTCAGAAAATGCACGCCCCGTCTGTCTCGGATTTCAATCTGCTGAAACGAATCCTCAGATATATCAGGTGAACGACAAAACTTGGCATTAACTTCACAAGTGAAACAGATTTCGCGGTGAGAGCTTACAGTGATAGTGATTGGGGAGGCTGTTCCTCCACTCGTCGCTCCACTGGAGGATTCTGCACCTTCCTTGGCTAGCTCGAATCTGATCTCGTGGTCATCTCTGAAGCAAAATTCAGTCTCCCGCAGCTCGACTGAAGCAGAATACAGGTCATTGTCTGAAACCGCAACAGATCTCCATTGGATTGGCTCTGTTATGCGAGAACTTGGGATTCCCATGAA
>NW_013622534.1:0-157 GCF_000695525.1 Brassica oleracea var. oleracea
GAGAACTTTTGACCTCGTTCAACACATCTTGACAGATTTGAAAAATAACCATCATGAAACTTAAATTCTGATGCAACCCAGTCAAACAAGGTTGTTTTGGCTTCTGATGACAACCGGAAGATGGGAACAGGAACGTTTCCATTGCTCTTGATTCGTA
>NW_013622534.1:244-467 GCF_000695525.1 Brassica oleracea var. oleracea
TGTATTCATGATGTTCTCAAAAAAGTTCTTCTCAATATGAATGACATCCAGATTGTGGCGTAAGCGAAGATCCTTCCAATAGGGTAGCTCCCAAAATATTCTCTTCTTATGCCAATTGTGATAGACACCATACCCATCAGGCATATTTACAGGAACATGCCAATTTCCTCCAACTTTAAATGTTTCCTGAGCTCCGTAATAATCAATGTCTGCTTCGATCTGC
>NW_013622534.1:643-795 GCF_000695525.1 Brassica oleracea var. oleracea
AATAGGGTAGCTCCCAAAATATACTCTTCTTATGCCAATTGTGAGACACACCATACCCATCAGGCATATTTCCAGGAACATGCCAATTTCCTCCAACCTTAACTTTTTCATGAGCTCCGTAATAATCAATGTCTGCTTCGATCTGCTGGCCG
>NW_013622535.1:0-176 GCF_000695525.1 Brassica oleracea var. oleracea
TTTTCGAAAATTAGTAATATTAAAATGTAAAACTATATTTTATGCCAGGTGTCATCTTTCGAGAGAATTTTTTTTTGCTGCTGTGGACGTTCTATGGAGCCTCAAAAGATCCCTAACAAAAAGTTCTTAGTTATAAAAAATCTCCTTCAAGGTCATTAAAGGTTTTTGGGACGGCA
>NW_013622535.1:238-795 GCF_000695525.1 Brassica oleracea var. oleracea
TGATGTTGATGGAATAATGAATTTTATAGGGACTTTCTTGATGTAAAACTATACATTTTTATTTTTTTTTGTTTAATGTAGTATTTCAATTTTTATATAATTTACTACCATTTTAAGATATATGTACATTTTAAGATATATGTTTAAATCTTAATGTACTTTTTCCTTTTTTAAAATGTTTATTTCCATTTCTTATATTTTTTATTTACGTAATATCTATATTTTATATTTTAAAATAGATATTTAAATCTTAATGTACTTTTTTTATTTTTTAAAATGTTTATTTCCATTTCTTATATTTTTTTTACATTTTAAAATAGATGTTTAATGCTTAATGAACTTTTTTCATTTTTTTTTAAAAATTGTGTATTTACTTATTATTATATATATATATAATTCATATATTATATATTTACATTATTTACTTATTATTTATTTTCCTGTATATGTATTTCCATTTTTTGTACTTTTTATTTACTTAATATTTCTATTTTACATTTTAAGATAAAAGTTTAAATCTTAATGTACATTTTCCATTTTCTTTAAATTGTATATTT
>NW_013622536.1:0-794 GCF_000695525.1 Brassica oleracea var. oleracea
TATTTTCAACGAAAGCGGCGCTGTCTCTATATGACTTTTATAACAGTAATATAATTATTGAAATCATAGAATTTTTGTTGGAGGAATAATAATTTAATAGTTTTTGAATTGAAAAATAATATGACATGACACATGATGTGTTTGGAGTAAACGACATTTTTCTGGAAATAATCCTCACATGTGCTCATAGATGTTAACTCTACACTGCCATAGTGCCATATAAACCAAAGCCTAACATGATAATATAGATATATTTCGTATAATTTAAAAGTAAATTTAACTGAGATTTGGAGAAACTGAAAATGACTAGTTTGAAATATACATAATTTGTAAGTTTCTAAACATACTTTTTTGACAATGGATTTCATCAGGTTAGATAGTAACACTGTACTAGTAGTGTAAATGTTACTATCTTAATATTGTACTAAATGATAATCTGCACATGAGTTTTTCATACTAATGTTTGTTAATTGAATGATTTTAGCATTTCGCAACACTACATTCTTTATCGATTGTAAAATGACGAATACAAATGTTGATCTCTTAAACGTATCATCGTTCTTGAAGAGTTAGTATATTACAACTCATTTTAATTATTTTTAAGACTTTATATACACACAAAAAAAAAATAAGTTTTGCGGCTCACACAAATCACCAAAATCCGATAGGCAACATCAATTGTAAAACGACGAATAGGGATTAGGTTTTCTGCTCTCTATTTGTTTACTACTAACTCTTCATAAATGATTTTATTTTCCACCTCTATAAAATTGTGCTTTCGTTCTCGTTTCTGT
>NW_013622537.1:0-794 GCF_000695525.1 Brassica oleracea var. oleracea
GGGTCGTTTGGGTTACGGATCTGTGGTAAAGGAAGCAGGCCCTCGATGGACTTGGTTACCTGATCACACACAAGACAAAAACATAAATAACTTTTGGTTTTAACAAGGAATTCACCATCTCTATTATTATGCTTTAATAGACATGATTAGCATTTAAACACACACAAGACAGCTTTGTGATCAATGAGACTAATGTTACAGAGGATGATGTTTATTTATGTGCACTTATACTTGGAAATCCGGTAATATTGAAAGTTGACGTGTTGCCACATTTTCCATTTAATCTTTGCAAAATTGGTGAAAGGTTTTGTATTATTTGGTTGATTTTGGCGATACAATTATGACTATCTATACAATTATGGATTTGGTTACCTGAGACTAATGACTAAATTGTCAATAATCCAAATTAATGTTCTAAGAATTAATCTATAAAACAGATAAGCGGCAGTTATGACCGAAATAATTGTTCTTAAACAATTTTTTGAAAATACTTTATTCCTTCATTGTTTCCTAAACAATTTGTTTTACAAGTTCACTCATCCATCTCCACAGAAATCCGACATCCACGGATCACAACTGCACGTGCCAATCATTCTTCACGAACGGGTGCGATCGTCAAAGTTGATGATTAGAGAAGGTTTTTATCCCAACACTGAGAGGTTTGGACAGGTTCTTGGAGTGTTTTGTAGAACAGGCTGTGTCTGTGAAGGGTTTCAAGTCGTTGGTTTGATGATATGTAGTGGAATCTCTGTGTCATTTAATGTCTGGAGCATGTTGGTTAGTTGTTTTTTTTT
>NW_013622538.1:0-794 GCF_000695525.1 Brassica oleracea var. oleracea
GCAAGTGGTTCAGACTGGAGACACTGTAAAGAGGCAAGAAGCCTTGGGTAGAGAGTCATGAGTTGAGAAAGCAAAACACCACGTAAATGCCATCATAGATGATGATTTCTGGTAAATGGTGAAGCATGAGAAGCTTGGAGAAGGAGACTTCGAAGTTGAAAGCTCCATGAGTTTCGGTGGATCACTTTGGTGTCGACCGATGTCAATGGATGCACATCGCTCGACAGACCATGACGAAGATCGATCGACGGATTCAACCATCGATCAACGTCATCTGCTGAATCGACTGCGGAGTGTTGTGCAGTTCGGATCATGACTCATGAGGAATTCGCAGAAAAACATCCTCACCCACCCTCCCCTTTCTACGTCAAAATCGATCGATGGCATGAGCCAGCAGTCGATCGACAAAGATAGACTGATATCGATCGACCCCCCTCACCTCCCATCGATCGACAGACACCTCTCACCTACTGAGTGCGATTACCATAAAATAATAATGACCGAATCAACGCACTCAGACCACCACCTAAACCTTTAGCAAACCCACCAGAACCTACAACCAACCCTTCAGACACTACACCAGAGCATATGAAAGTTGATGAGGCAACTGAAGGAAGGAGGTTAAGAAAAAGAAAGGAGAAGATTCCTAAGAACCTTAAAAGGAAAGCTAATGAGAATGAGATGGATGGTTTCACTAAGAGAGTCCTCAGAATCCCAATGGAGAAACCTTTTGATGGAGTTTATTATACACACCGGTTGTGGATGTTCTTCAGAGAGACTAAGGAGACTGAGGA
>NW_013622539.1:0-794 GCF_000695525.1 Brassica oleracea var. oleracea
GTATGACATGGAAAAATAGAGCATTCTTATTGGACGAATTAATTTGAAGACGTGGCAGCCTCACCATTGAGTATATGCTGCTTTTAGTATTGCGATCTTATGGCAACCAAACTCTTCAATTACCCTAACTTCACCTATATATATAACTCGCTTCTCTGGCTTCTCATCGAATCCACAAACCCGATCATCCAAACTCACCGCATCCATGGCTAAGAAAACGGCGAGACCAACTACAACGGCCTCATCTGCTTTATTCTTCAATGATTTTGTCCATGGATTAAGAGAGACGAAGATTATCTCCACAGAAAAACTTAGTGCATCTAAGATGATGCTACGGGATCCAACCACCGGATCCACTTTGTTCATCGTCATACTGTGATGGTGTGTTGCTATCTAACTTCCAGGTTACATCTGTGTAGCTAAATCTGAGGCCAGAAGTTGTGAAAGGTATTTAAGAAAGCATCATATGGTTCCTTTTTAAGTTTCTGATGTTAAAACTGCATCTAAGATATTTTTCATTTGGCTTCTTCGATGAAAAGACTGGGACTAACCACAATGATAGGAAGTCCGAACAATGGGAGGCCACCAAACGAGAACTTTTGTCTTGGCATGGAACTCAAGGATCTTATCATCAAACCTGATAGAGACTGCATCGAGGATCGGGGAACGGTATAGCTACAGAGACTGCATCGAGGGTCGGGGAACGGTATAGCTACAGAGACTGCATCGAGGATGGACACAAGTATAAAGCTCGTGATTCCTACCTAATGGGGAGGTTTGTGGTTCTTCTTATC
>NW_013622540.1:0-794 GCF_000695525.1 Brassica oleracea var. oleracea
CACTCACCAAATATAATACTATACATTACTATGAACTGAAAACCAATAAAACAAATATGTTAACTATAAGCAATAAATCAATCAATTTAATATTCTCCAAAAATCACAAATAAAATTAACCAATTCTTAGCCATATTTGTGATTTTTGGTATCAAATAATGTAAATTAAACCTTAAATATTTTTTTAAAAAAATTAAATTTAAAATTTATAAGACAATATCTGCGCGTGGCGCGGAAAATGAACTAGTTATCTATAATGGTTTCAAGATTCAACACATTCTTATTTATTTTTAACATTTCATAACAGTTTTTTTTCTTCCACATTATTATTCAGCACATATTCAACTTTTAGACGATAAAACAATTTTGTATAATAAAATTCAATTTATTATTTATTTATTAATAATTATTATTTTATATCTAAATTAGTTTATAATAAGAATCTCGATTTTAAATAATTAGAAAGATATGAAAATATAAAAAATCTTTAAAAAGTGACATATATATATAGTCATAGTAATTATGTATCTACATAATACTAAATAATCCATATAATCAGATTTCATTTTTCAACATTTCTTTTTTTATAATGATTTGACCGTTGAATCTTAACTATTTTTCAACACATTCCTTTTAATGAATTGACTTTTGAATCTTTTCTATTTCTATTGTACATATGGTCTAGATAAAAGAGAAGTACAAATACGAACCACGTGGCTTGGCTCATAAAATATGGTCTATATATATCGAGAAGATGTCAAAGAGTCCAAAATCATCAAGAGAAGTTATCTTAC
>NW_013622541.1:0-794 GCF_000695525.1 Brassica oleracea var. oleracea
AAATCTGAACTCGTCCAGGCTTATAGAGAGGAGGAAATGTTTTGGAAGCAGAGATGCAAGGATAAATGGGCTATCAAGGGGGATCTAAACACCAAATACTATCATGCTTCAGTGAAAGCAAACAGAGCAAGGAAAATGATCATTAAACTAATTGATGCCTATGGTCAAGAACAATTCTCTGAAGCTGCTAAAGGGGAAGTTGCTTCTGAATATTTCTCCAAATTATTCAAATCAACTTCCAATGGTGATTTCACTAGTCTATTTGAAGGTTTCACTAGACGCGTTACTGATGGTATGAATGAGGATCTTGCCAGAGATGACAGTAAAGAAGAGGTTAAGGATGCGGTCTTCTCTATCAATGCAAGCAGTGCCCCTGGTCCGGATGGGATGACCGGTCTTTTCTTCCAAAGATATTGGAATACGGTTGGAGACCAAGTTACAAAGGAGGTTCGTAATTTTTTCGTAACAGGCTTGTTTCCTGTTGAATGGAATTACACGCATCTCTGCCTAATTCCAAAGATTGATGATCCTGTTCTTATGTCGGATTTGAGACCTATAAGCTTATGCTCGGTTCTATATAAGATTATCTCGAAGATTTTGGTTTCCAGACTCAAACCTCTCCTACCTGTCATTGTCTCTTCTTCCCAATCGGCGTTTGTTGAAGAGAGGCTTATAACGGATAATATTCTGATTGCACATGAAGTTATTCATGCTCTGAAGACAGATAGAAGCATCTCAAAAGAATTCATGGCCATCAAATCAGATATGTCGAAGGCGTATGATCGTGTGGAGTG
>NW_013622542.1:0-132 GCF_000695525.1 Brassica oleracea var. oleracea
GTTTTGAAACCCCAAACCCTTTTTCCTCGGAATTTCCTCGGTAATTATCGAGGGTATTCCGAGGAAACATGGTTCCTCGGAATAATTTCATTTAACCGGGTAAACCAAGCCGCCAAATATTTCGCGAAAATT
>NW_013622542.1:199-433 GCF_000695525.1 Brassica oleracea var. oleracea
CATTTTCCGTCGGACGCCTCATTTTATTAGGTCGAACCAGATCTTCTTCCCCATTTCTCTCTTCCTCTCCGCCGAAGCTCTCCTTCTCTCTCACGATTTACGCCGAACTCTCTCTTCTCTCTCGCGATTTCCGCCCTAATCCTCCTCAATTTCAGTTATTGATCATGTATGAACTCTATCCCACTCTCTTAGGTTAGATTTGTTAGGTTTTTAAGTAGATTTGATGATTTTGGA
>NW_013622542.1:557-794 GCF_000695525.1 Brassica oleracea var. oleracea
TTTTTTTTTTTTAAAAAAAAATATATATATATATATAATATAAATTTTTATATTTATTAAACATTTTTAATATTATTAAAACTATTTTTTTTGCAATTATTAAACTATTTTTTGTAATTATTTAACTATTTTCTATTTATTAAAACTATTTTTTGCTTATTAGAAATATTTTCATATATTTATTAAACATTTTTTAATATCTATAAACCTTTTTTGTGATTAAAAACTATTATTTGG
>NW_013622543.1:0-794 GCF_000695525.1 Brassica oleracea var. oleracea
GAATGAGCCTAGGGTTCAGTTAAAGAGGGGGAGACTAGCAGGTTCTAAAGATAAAAATCTCCAAAAAAAAATTGTTGAGCAAAGCAGAAAGGTTCGGAAAGAACCTGATATTGAAAGATGTCTGAAAGAAGACATAAGTGGAAAGGTTCCAGAAAAACCTGAAATTGAAAGATGTCTAAAAGAAGGCATAAGTGGAAAGGTTCTATAAGAACCTGATACTGAAAATATCTGAAAGAAGGCATAGATGAAAAGGTTCAAGAAGAACCAAATAAAGATATGGATCCAGATGACGAGAAGTGAACAGAAAAATATGAGATTTCCATCAACTATGCACTTGATGAAAAGTAATAGATAAAAGATGTTGATGGAATGTTCTCCTTTTCTGTCCAAAGATATCGATCATGAAAATGATGATCCCAATCCAAGGTCCATTTAGGAATGTTAAAAGACATGATTGGGAGGAGTGGCAGAAGGCCATTCGAATTGAATTATTCTCCCTAAATAAAAGGAATGTCTTTGGACCGATAGTCATAACGCCTGAGAATATAAATCTTGTTGGGTATAAGTGGGTATTCGTGAGAAAAGTAACACGATATAAAACCTGATTAGTTGCCCAAGGTTTTTCTCAGAGACCGGGAATCGATTTTGAGGAAACGTATTTTCTGGTAATAGATGCAATTACTTTTAGATTTTGATGAGCCTAACGGCGTCTAAAAAGCTTAAAATGCATCTCATGGACGTTGTGACTGCGTATTTGTATGGATAGTTGGATAACGATATATATATATATATAT
>NW_013622544.1:0-794 GCF_000695525.1 Brassica oleracea var. oleracea
CTCATAACCAGGCCATCACCAGCCAAAGTTAATAAAGAGATTATAAACTTTCTCGAAAGGATTCAGGGAGACATATGTGGACCAATACACCCACCAAGTGGGACGTTTAGATATTTCATGGTCTTGATTGATGCATCGACCTGATGGTCGCATGTATGTCTACTATCCACACGGAACTTGGCATTTGCACACCTGCTTGCTCAGATAATAAGTCTGAGAGCACACTTTCCAGACTTCCCTTTAAAGACTATACGTCTAGACAATGCTGGTGAGTTTACGTCCCAGACGTTTAATGACTATTGTATGTCCATGGCGGTAAGTGTAGAACACTCCGTGGCACATGTACATACACAGAACGGCTTGGCCGAATCATTCATTAAACGTATCCAGCTGATAGCCAGACCATTGCTCATGCGGTCTCAGCTCCCGGTATCAGCGTGGGGACATGCCGTATTACATGCAGCAGAACTAATTCGCATCAGGCCATCTAGTGGGCATAGATATTCGCCATCCCAGTTACTCACGGGTCATGAGCCAGACGTGTCCCACATCAAAACATTTGGATGTGCCGTCTACGTTCCAATTGCTCCACCACAGAGAACTAAAATGGGACCACAGAGGAGGATGGGAATATACGTAGGATATGACTCCCCAAGCATTATAAAGTATCTTGAGCCAACAACCGGTGATTTGTTTAAGGCCAGATACGCAGACTCACAGTTTGATGAGTCCACATATATATCCGATCTTAGGGGGAGATAACGGTCGGTTGAGCAAAGAAATCGAATGGTCTC
>NW_013622545.1:0-794 GCF_000695525.1 Brassica oleracea var. oleracea
TTGTATGGTCTTAAACAATCTCCTCGCTGCTGGTTTGCGAAACTTAGTCAAGCTCTCAAGTCGTTTGGCTTTGTTCAAAGCTACGAGGATTACTCTCTGTTCTCATTCATGGAAGCTAACATATGTCTCCATATTCTGGTTTATGTGGATGATTTTATAATTGCTGGCAATGACGCTGCTACTATTCAAAGATTCAAGGATTACTTACATCGATGCTTCAAAATGAAAGACTTAGGCAAACTTAAATATTTTTTGGGTTTGGAAATTGCTAGAGGACCTGAAGGGATATTTGTCTCTCAGAGGAAGTATGCACTCGATATCATAACCGAGTGTGGCTTACTTGGAGCGAAACCAGCGCCAGTCCCAACTGAACTCAACCACAAACTTGCACTCGCCAAGGGCATGAGACTTCAGGATCCGGGCAAGTATCGTCGTCTTGTTGGACGATTGATATATCTTACTTTCACACGTCCGGAGCTAAGCTACATTGTTCACATTCTATCACAATTTATGCATAAACCGCTTGAAGATCACTGGGCAGCTGCGTTACGAGTCATCCGCTATCTTAAAGGCTGTCCAGACCAAGGTATCATGCTGTCTTCCGACGCAAACCTTACTCTTACCGCATACTCTGACTCGGATTGGTCTGCGTGTCCTATAACACGTCGTTCTCTAAGTGCCTACGTTGTTCTTCTTGGTGATTCTCTTGTTTCGTGGAAAACAAAGAAGCAACGGACAGTGTCTAGATCATCAGCTGAAGCTGAGTATAGATCAATGGCAGATACTACATGTGA
>NW_013622546.1:0-794 GCF_000695525.1 Brassica oleracea var. oleracea
GAATCGGCTCATGAACTCGCGGAGGGGTTCGTTTTCCCTCTGGGATACACTCCAGAGATCGTCATTGGAAGTTTCTCTATCTATGAACATAGAGTATTGCTTGAGAAATTCCGATGCGAGCTGTCGGAAGCTTCCGATAGAGTTTCGCTTAAGGCGAGTGAACTATTCAAGGGCTGCCCCTTCTAGATTCTCGACGAACAGGCGGCAGTAGCCGGCGTCTTTTTTGCCGTACTTCAACCTCGCTCTTCCCATCGTGATATGGAAAGCCTGAAGGTGCGCCCTAGGATCGGTCGTACCATCATACCTTGGTACTTTGAGTTTTCCCGGATTGGATATCCTCATATCTGAGATGCGAGTGGTGAAGGGGGTCTTTCGAGCCCCTTCCAGCGGCCTGTCGATCTCGGATGCAGTGCTAGTAGAGTGATGGATTTGGGATTTCACGGCTCTTACTTCCGCAGCAGTCTTGGTGATATAGTCACGAAGATCGCGGACATCCGACGTCCCGCCAGTAGATTTCCGGCCAGCTCTTCTTGCTCGTTCCAATAGAGGATTTCCTCCTCTTCCGTCATTGGTTTGTCGAATGGAGAGTTTTCCCGAGCGAGTCGGCTTCTGGTCCTCCTTGGATGTCTGTCGACGTCCTCATCGGTATCGTTGGAGACGTCGCTAGGATCCAGGTTGACCTGCTCGACTTCGTTATCCTCCAAATCCTTCGCGGGAGGCGGAGGACTTTCAAGGTTTCCCTTTTCAACGAGAGGTTTCTCGCTAGGGTTTTGACCCGAAGGTCGTTCCTGCAA
>NW_013622547.1:0-794 GCF_000695525.1 Brassica oleracea var. oleracea
TTTCCTCGTTAATTTTCGTAGTTAAGCATGTGTTTTCTTGTAGTGAGTGAGAATCATACCACTCATACTTCAGTAATGTACATATAAAAGAAATCAAGTATCTTCGTAGCCTAACTCTATTTTTCTTTAATGTAAGACTTTAGATTCTTTTAGAACGACAAAGACTAGACGATAAAGACTAGAGATTACTCTCTTCTCACTTACTAAATGATAAAGACTTAGACATTACTCTCTTCTCACTTACTGCTACTCATTTTTCCTAGAGGACCCGCATCATTTTTACTCAAAAATCACGCCAAGAACCTCCATTAACATATATACTTTGATTCTGTAGTTCCGACTTCATGTCTACACTTGGGATGCAAGTATAAGTTTCCGACTTCATGTCCACATTTGGGATGCTAGTAAACTGGAGTTAAATTACAAAAAGAAAAGAAAAAAAAACAGAAAAAAGTAAACTGGATTTTAGAACCAGTGCCATAGCAGTTGGGTGGCCAACGTCTCTGATTGTACTCTAAGTCCAACTACTCCCAATATTCGTTGTTGTTAATATTTAGTTATTTATTAGTGCAGTTACCAATCGATTGGTAGCAGCTGTGCCTGTATTTACCTTAAATTAGTAATGTTCACTAAAAACAACAATTCGACCCTCTCTTAACCCAACCATCCAAACCTTACTTCCGTCACTTATAATCTTTATTCATCTCAGCGAAGGCTCCCTCTACACCTTAACCGGATCTGGCGTCATACGTAGCAACACCAACTTCCGTTTGTCTGATGCTTCTTTCTCGATT
>NW_013622548.1:0-794 GCF_000695525.1 Brassica oleracea var. oleracea
AGGGAGAAGGCTCCATCTCTCTCACCATAGAGAAGATTATCCTGAACTTTTGTGCTTTCTATCTCTTTTATTATGCAGTTTCATTCAGGATCTATGTCTTTGATTGCTTGCATCATGATTGAGTAGTGATCTAGCTCGCCTAGGGTTTTTAGGGTGTTGAAATATGAGCTAAACATAGATAAGCTATTCTTGATTATTCTTCATCCATACTATTCTTAAGGCTTCCATTAATCTGATCACTTGATGTTAGATCCTAAGTTTATCGCCTAGCTAACCGCTTAGGAGATAGCTTGACATGTATTGAATGAGCTTAGTATCCCTAATCAGCGAAAGTAGATATTAGGGTAGTAAGTGAACTGATCGGACCTGATCTCTAAGGCTTGCAGTCGTTTCTCATCTCAACGACAGTTAGATGATGGGATCGACCAGCAAGGAGATCACCACCATGACAGTGGGGTGTTCCAGCTGAGTGATCCGAGTTCTAGAAAGCACTGCATCGCGCTTGAATAATTGTTTGGCTCTCGCTCAACACCCAATGAAATACCCTAGGCTAGCTTCTTGTTAAATTGAATCAAACTCTAATTTACTTGTTTTCCTCGTCACCAATTGAATTGAAAACCATTTTCTTCTTAGCTTGTCATTGAAATTTATAAGAGTAAAGTGTAGACTGGTCCTCAGGATTGAATCTAAAGTACTATAATCACAACTGTTAACTTGCAGTAGCAAGGATTCATATTTAGTGTATCACTAATCAAACCAGGATGAATCACGATGTAAGAAGATTGATTTTGATA
>NW_013622549.1:0-617 GCF_000695525.1 Brassica oleracea var. oleracea
CAAGCTGAAACAATTAATAAAACCATTCTCGACGGACTGAAGAAACGTTAGAGGCCAAAAAAGGCAGGTGGGCCGACGAACTCAAGGGAGTCCTCTGGTCCCACCGTAACACCCCGAGGCGAGCAACAGGAGAAACCCCTTTCGCTCTGGTGTACGGAACGGAATGCATGATTCCCGCAGAATTAGAATTCTCCGGTGTTCGAAGAAGATTACTTCCCGAACGAGAGGAGCTCAACAACGCAATGCTCCTCGACGATCTCGATCTCATTAACAAGCGCCGAGATCGAGCGGTCATCCGAGTCCAAAATTACCAACACGCAACACGATCTCGATCTCATTAACAAGATCAACAAAGCAATAATCGCAGATTTAACCAGGGAGATCTGGTCCTTCGCAAAGTCTTCCAAAACACCGGTGAACGAAACGCAGGAAAACTCGGAGCTAACTGGGAAGGACCCTATAAAATCAAAAAAGTCGTCCGACCGGGCTCCTACGAAATAGCCAACATGCAAGGCATAAAAATTCCAAGGACCTGGAACGCGATGCATCTCAAAAAATACTATCACTAAACAAACCAAAATGACCGAACTACGAGACGGCTTGATCTCCATAAGGAG
>NW_013622549.1:686-794 GCF_000695525.1 Brassica oleracea var. oleracea
TACTCGTATACTATCAAACTCGGAAACATCCGAGCACGCTTTCGATGTTTCCGACATATCTTAACCAAGCAAATTGTCTTTTATCCGCAAAACATTTTCGATATTCGA
>NW_013622550.1:0-794 GCF_000695525.1 Brassica oleracea var. oleracea
TAGCTAAAGAATTATAAATTTCATTATGCGTTCTTGGAATATAAAAACTTTTGAAATCTGGGAAACAAAGCTGGAGAGTTTTTATCCCTTTAATTCTGTTGCGAAACTCGGCCATACGTAAATGTCTTTTATCATTGCAATCAAATCTTTGCAATCTGTACATAAACTTTGACATGCTGAATATACTATCCAAATCAGTAAAAAATCATATGTTAAAACAAAAATCATTTTTTTTAAAGATATAATTGTTTTAATTTTCCTCAAACCTTTTCCAATGGTTTATTCTATTTTTTCTCTAAAATAGAGTAATTCTATAATATAGTTGGATGTTGCTCGTACTCTATTTTAGAATTAAAAAAAGTGATAAGAAAACAAACGAGTTACTCTATATATAAAGTAAACCTATTTTTAATTCTATTATATAGTAGAAAATAAAATAATATTAGAATATTTTTAGGGCAATTCTTTTAAATAGTTTTTTTTATGTTTTTGTCACAAAAATAACTTTTAAAAAAGAAAATGATCAAAATAGTCCTTTTTTATTTTGAAAATTTTAATATATATATATATATATATATATATATATTTTTTTTTTTTTTAATTTGAAACCATATCTCCAAAAATCCACCCGTTAACTCTAAACTCTAAATCTAGATTAGTTAACAATAAGATAAAATGTAATTTTACCTTTAATAAAAATTTGTTGGTCATTTTTCTTATGAGGTGTTCTAGAGGATACTAGAATCGCCGTAGATAAGGTTTGTCTTATAATTGGTGAGTGGAAGAGTGGGACC
>NW_013622551.1:0-793 GCF_000695525.1 Brassica oleracea var. oleracea
AAAAAAAAAAGTGTATATCAAGTTACCTCGAAGCGAACTGAATAGCATTTCCACCAACTCCTGTAAAACAGTCAATGACTACACCTCCGCTACCCCGAGAGGCATGATGCTTAGCTATAGCTTCAGGAGTGACAGAAAACCATCCTTCCTCGTCCATTTTGATGCCTTCATCAAACCTGGAGAAGAGGAGATATCGTTGGCACCAGTACTTGCCAAGGACATCAGAATATTCATCAGGAACACCTGCTCATAGAAGAATCTAAGATTTTCACAACAGACCAGATGCAGCTATAAGACTTCAGAGCTGTATGCATACAAACCTGTATTCGAACAAGAGAATATCTTCTTCGCTCGACTTCTTCTTGTCTTCTTTTTAGCCTTCTTAATTGTTTTTACAACAGATGTACCGTTTCCCTCTTCTTCCAGAGTAGTAACATCCAGAAGTTGATTCCCAATGGAAGTTTCTTGGTATGTATCAATCAAACTGGAAACAAGTCAAATGTCAGAAGGATGCTGTTAAAGAGACACAACAACACTCTCTTAAACTAAAGTTGTACCAGACAACTCTTCTTGTAGTCATGCTTCTGTAAGAGTGAGACATACCAATTGGTGATCAATGTCTAAGACTAAAAAGACCACATTACCTGCTAACTTCCTCTAGGGTTTTTGTTTCATGTTGACTTTGACAAACCCCACCAAGATCATCAGATTGTTCAGGAGGAACATCATCCGCAGGTAAATTTCTGAGCAAGTCATCAGGCTGCTTCTCTGTTGCCTTATATCGAAAAAAAAA
>NW_013622552.1:0-793 GCF_000695525.1 Brassica oleracea var. oleracea
GAGTATGTAACTGTCGAGATACATTGCATTATTGCTCGAATCCAGTCCCGGTGGAATCCCAACCGTGAGGGAACTAACGCCACAAAGTCCCACTCGAGACGATCGTAAGCCTTACTCATATCTGTTTTAACCGCCATCGCACATCTCTGTTCCGCTTTAGATGTTTTTAGGAAATGAAGTACCTCATGAGTGATAAGGATATTATCACCAATTGCTCGTCCCGGGACGAAGGCCGACTGGTTTTCGGAGATAAGTCTATCCATGTGGGGTTGTAGCCTGCGGGTGAGAATCTTTGAGTAGATTTTGTAGTAGACATTACACAGCGCGATGGGCCTATAATCCGAGACTTTCTGCGGGTTTTTAATCTTGGGAATCAGTCGTATGTTCGTATCATTCACATCCTCTGGCAGCGGCATACCACAAAAGAAACCCTCCACTTCCTTGACAATGTCCGAGCCAATCCTCTCCCAGTGGGTGTGGAAGAATCCCGCAGAGAAACCGTCAGGCCCGGGAGCCTTCTCCGCGTTGATTGAGAACGCTGCTTCCTTAATCTCCAGAGCCGTGGGGATTGCGTTGAGTAGAGCATTATCCTCGTCCGAGATGATTGGGCTGAGGGCCTGATTAACTATCTCTTCTCGCTCTCCAGGCTTCGATGTGAAAAGATTATTGAAATAGCCGCCAATAACATTCACAATCTCTTCTTCCTTGTACACTAAGCCACCCTCTTCATTTTCCAGTACCGAAAAGGCATTTATCCTTTTTCTCACTTTTGTTATGGCGTGGAAGTAGCCGG
>NW_013622553.1:0-793 GCF_000695525.1 Brassica oleracea var. oleracea
AAAAAAAAAACAAAAAACAAAAAACAAAAATCTCCGCCGGCGTAGGTTACCTCCATCGTGTTCTCTCCATCTCCACCATGATTCAAGTTTCCGTCAAGCTTCTTTCAACCAAAATCCTCTGTCTTATCTACACCAAGACCATGTTTCTACTGCGTCTTCAAACAATTTTGACCACCAATCTAAACCGTCGCAGATCTTCTTCCTCGTGGTCTCAAATGGCAATCAAGCTCACCGTTTGTCACTGCAATCGTCTTCTTCCACCATAGCAATAGAGATAGTTTCTTCTCAGAACCATCACGCTCATCATCGTGGTCGTCTTCGATTTGCGACGTCAACCGCGATCTCGAGCTTCTCTAACGGCCAACTTGTTCATATTTATGTTTAGATCCTTCAGTTTCTTTGTTTTTCTTGTTTTTGCAACAAACTATTAAATCGTAATTATTTTTCCATGAATCTACCCCAAAAATATCAATTGTATATTTCAGTCCTTCTTCACAATTGCATGAATGGTCCATTATCTTTTGGCTGTTTTCATTTACGCCCCCAAACATCCAAATTAAATAAATTTCTCCCCAAACTTATCGATTGTGCACTACAACCCTATTAATGCAATTGAACACATACATGAATTATAGATTTCATCTATTTATTTGAGATTTTTCATATTTTTGTTAAATTACTACATTACACTCTTAATTTTACATTATAGACTTTACACTTTAAGGTTTGTTAATAATATTATCTATATTATTATGATAAAAAAACATCAAACATATTTTTACAAAGTTATGAT
>NW_013622554.1:0-793 GCF_000695525.1 Brassica oleracea var. oleracea
AGTATATATAGCATTTACCAAAAACTCAATATTGTTCGTAGAGGGTTAACACATAGAGTTTGAAAAAATCAAAAAATATGACAATATTGTTTTAGTGCATTGTTGCATCCTGAACTAACATATGATAATGTTCAAATAGGTTTGGAGCCTTCTTTGTCTCCGTTTTGCAAAAAATTAGTGATTTTAAAGTGGTTATTCCACCGATTTAGGGAGTATTATAAAGTCTTACTAAATTAATTGATAAATAAATTATAACGATTCCCATATACCAAGAAAGACAGTTTAACATAGATTAATACAAATGTAGAATGTGGTTATAAATTATAAAATAACACTAAAAGAGTATAATATTCAGTATATAGAGCGTTTAACGTAAAACTCAATATTTTCTTAGGGGTTAAAACATAGATTTTGAGAAAAATTCAAAAAATATAACAATATTGCTTAAATGCATAGTTGCTTATGTATTAATATATGATGATGGCCAAAGAGGTTTGGAACCTTTGTTGTCTTCATTTCTCTAGAGAATAACGATTTTATAATGGTTAGTCCACTAATTTAGGGAGTATAAGAAGTTTTACTAAATTAATTTCTAAACAAAATTGAACGATCCTCATGTACCATGAAATAGGGTTTAGCATACATTAATACATATGTAGAATGTGGTTATAAATTTTAAAACAACACTAAAGATTATAGGTTTCAATATATATAGCATTTACCAAAAACCCAATATTTTTCGTATAGGTTAACACATAGATTTTGAAAAACATTTGAAAAATATGACAATATT
>NW_013622555.1:0-793 GCF_000695525.1 Brassica oleracea var. oleracea
CTTGAAATACGATATCACATTATTCAACAAATGATGAATACAAATACTATGTCTCACTAGCGGATACACTTTCTCCAGTGCCTTCGCTATTGACACTTGTCCATCCGAAATAAAAGCCAAACCATTATCATCAGCAACAACAACTTTTAATTGTCTCATAAACCATTCCCAAGACTGTTCATTCTCAGATAATAAAGATCAGAACTCAAGAACACCAAGAACACTCAAGAACACTCAAGGCAACCAGTAGCACCCCTTTGAATTTACTCTTCAAGAATGTTCCATGGACAACAATGACACGCCTCATGACTGTATTAAAACCTCTGATCGATTGACCAAACGCTATAAACAGATATCGAAATCTACCATCGACGTCAGTCTTGTAAGAGGAATGTGTACCCGGATTGGCCTCTCGCAGCATGTGCAAGTATTTTGGTATTTTCCCATAACTTTCCTCTGGAATACCTCTAACAGCGTTGACTGCATATTCACGGGAATCCCATGCTAAAGAATCAGAGATCTCACATCCATAATCATTACGCATAATCTGAACAATATCTTTCGCTTTAGGCCCTTCCTTGATACCTTCATATTTATGCATTAGCAGACTGCCTATCGTTTTCGCTGAAGCTGTCTTTCCGGCACTGGTTTTGTTTGAAGGTGCGCAGGAATGTACACCGACATACTTCTTAATAATAAAATATGTGGAGCCCTTCAAACACTCAGCTCGAGCACCCCAAAAGGACACCTTATCAGCGTATCTAATACACCAAACTGATTTATTGGAGTTGGT
>NW_013622556.1:0-793 GCF_000695525.1 Brassica oleracea var. oleracea
GATTTTTCATTACCGCTATACATCCTGAAAGGATTTGCCATAAGAAACGTTGTATCTTCGGGGGGCCACCGCACTTTCCAGTAGAAAGCTTTTAGTATATCCACTGTGGGACCATTAAATTCTGGTGGTTTTTCCCTGTCAGGATAGACCCGTTCCACTGGATAACCTGATTGAACCGAGTATTTCCCATTGTTAGTGAAATGCCATCCATTCCTATCTTCCATCTGATTTCTACTTAAAGGTATACTTTCTATAATGTTTACATCATGAGGGTCCACCAAAGCCCTGATTGCCTGTAAATTCCATGTTCGGGATTCCGAGTTAATGAGAGAATCCACTGTTAGGTCCGGGTAACTGTTTTGAAGGTTTTTGTTTAGTCAGGATAGACCCGTTCCACTTGATAACCTGATTGAACCGAGTATTTCCCATTGTTAGTGAAATGCCATCCATTCCTATCTTCCATCTGATTTCTACTTAAAGGTATACTTTCTATAATGTTTACATCATGAGAGTCCACCAAAACCCTAATTGCCTGTAAATTCCATGTTCGGGATTCCGAGTTAATGAGAGAATCCACTGTTAGGTCCGGGTAACTGTTTTGAAGGTTTTTGTTTGCTGGTCTCGGGCGAGTGGCTGGGATCCAAGGATCATTCCATACTGAAATAGATGAACCTGTTCCCACCCTTTTAATTAATCCTTTACAAACCAAAGATCTTGCAGAAATAATGCTCCTCCAGCCATATGATGGAGAGTATGAACGGATCGGTTCCAAGGGTGAAGCATTCCTATAGTA
>NW_013622557.1:0-793 GCF_000695525.1 Brassica oleracea var. oleracea
TTGTGATCATTTTCATTGATGATATACTCGTGTATTCTAAGACAAAAAAGGACCATGAAAGACACCTTGGGCGGTGTTTGGCCGTTTGAGGGAACATAAGCTCTTTGCTAAGCTAAGCAAGTGTAGTTTCTGGCAAAAGAGCATTGGGTTCCTTGGACATGTGGTGTCTGATAAAGGAGTCTCAGTGGATCAAGATAAGATCAAATGTATTCAGGAATGGCCACAACCAAAGAATGCAACGGAAGTTAGAAGCTTCTTGGGGTTGGCTGGTTATTACAGGAAATATGTCAAGGGGTTCTCGAGCATAGCTCAACCTATGACTAAGCTGACAGGCAAGGACGTGAGGTTCACATGGTCTGAGGAGTGTGAGAAAAGTTTTGCAGCACTCAAGCACATGTTGACTAATGCACCTGTCCTGGTGTTGCCTGAGACTGATCAGCCTTATGTGGTGTATACAGATGCATCCATAACTGGTCTTGGTTGTGTTTTGACACAACATGGGAAGGTGATAGCCTATGCTTCCAGACAGCTAAGGAAGCATGAGGGTAACTATCCTACCCATGATTTAGAGATGGCTGCAGTAGTATTTGCATTAAAGATATGGAGATCATATCTTTATGGTGCCAAGGTGCAAATACTCACAGACCATAAGAGCTTGAAGTACATATTCACTCAGCCTGAGTTAAACCTAAGGCAGAGGAGATGGATGGAGTTTGTTGCAGATGATGATCTGGACATAGCTTATAATCCTGGGAAAGCTAACCTAGTGGCTGATGCTTTGAGCCGCAGAAGG
>NW_013622558.1:0-793 GCF_000695525.1 Brassica oleracea var. oleracea
TTCTTTTGCAGTTCGTCATCCTAATACGATCGCCTATCCTGAAAAGTTCTTTGAATGCGCCCAATTGTTCGCGACGCACAGTCATCTCCGTTGGCCAGATCTTAGTCGGGAGTGGATACGTCGTCAACAAGCTAGGATTGCTAGAGGTAAAGTTGCTGTTCACCTTAGGGAGATACTTTGAGCCTTTTCGTAGCTCTCATGTCGGATTTCTTTTTGCTTTTACAGTTGACTGGGAATCGAGACTTCCTTGTGTACTCGGTCCTCGCAAATCACGCCTCTCCTTGTTTACTCGGAAACAACAAAAGCTTCCTGACTTGAGTGCCCTGCTAAAAGGGAAGCTTCAAATGCTCTCATCGAAGTCGTCCTCTGCCGGTGCCTCAGAGGTCAGGCCTGTTCCCATAGATGGAGATGTGAACTCTGAGCCGCCAGCTCAGAGTTCCCAGAAGAAGAAGGCCAGTAAGGCCAAGAAAAGGAGTGTTCCATTGGAGGAGGCCCCATCCTCCGCTGATGCCTCTGAAGTCGCGGCTAAAAAGAAGAAGAAGAAGAAGGACAACAAGAAAAGGTCTCGTGAGGAGGCTTCTGTTGAGCCTCTAAAGACCTCAACGGCCGCAGGGGATGATGATGCGGGAAAACACGATCCAACTGATTCTACTCGGGGATCGTCTGAAGAACGTCCCAAGAAGAAGTTGAAGAAGACGACCGCAGAGGATGATGGGACTCCTGCTCCTGAGGTCCCTTCTAAAAGTGGGGGACAGGCTACTGAAACCGGAGATGGTCCTCGGGATGAATCTCC
>NW_013622559.1:0-793 GCF_000695525.1 Brassica oleracea var. oleracea
CCTACAGTGGCTACACCAATGTTACCGTTGATAACTGCCATGAAGAACATGAAGACACCCCATTTTGAAGGAGGGACAGGTCCATTTGAAGCCGACCAGTGGCTTCGAACCATTGAGAAACACTTTGAGACGCTGACGTGTTCTGAGGAGTCTAAGAAAAAGATGGCGGTGTATTACTTAGAAAAAGACGCGGCAGAATGGTGGGAGAGTAGGGATCGCCAAGTAGGACATCTGGTCACCACTTGGGCGGCATTCAAAAAAGAATTTGAACGCAAGTACTTCACTCCTGAATCCAAGCGAAGGCTTCAACGTCAGTTTGCAAACTTGGTACAAGGAGATAAGACGGTTAGAGAATATGAATCTGAATTTATGTGACTACGACGACTTGTGCTGCGAGGACAAGATGATGAAGAAACCATGATATCTAACTTTATGTTTGGTCTAAAACCAGAGTTATAAAATAGACAGGCAGTCAGGAAGTACGAGAGTCTCACCGAGCTAGTGGAAAAAGCTGTGAATGTGGAGATTGGATTGGAAGCTGAGAAGGCGGCAAGTAACAAAATTCAAGCATCATCAAGAAGGAAAGTATGGGGGAAACCAAAGATCTTTTAAGGGTAAAGATAAAGAAAAAGAATCAGGGAAGCCAAGTCGACGATCTCTTTTCACAGGAAAGTGCTTTAACTGTGGCAAGATAGGCCATAAATCAAGTGAATGCTTCGGGAAGAAACCTGGATCCTTTCAGTCAGACTCATACAATCCTACATGTTACACGTGTGGAAAGAAATGACACATC
>NW_013622560.1:0-792 GCF_000695525.1 Brassica oleracea var. oleracea
TGGCCTCGGTGGGTGATCAGGTATCCAAGGATCAGTCCACATATCCACTTGTGATCCGTCTCCCACAATATATCGCGTTCCTTTTGTTAAGAGATCCCGACCATACAAAATAGATTTCCAAGCATAAGAAGCCTTCCTCTTCAACTTAGTTTTTAATATATCCCCGTCTGAGAAGTATCTTGCTTTTAAGATACGAGTCATGAGACAGTTAGGGTTCTGCATTATCCTCCATACTTGTTTACTCAGTAACGCTTGGTTAAATATTTCCAAATCTCGAAAACCAAGTCCTCCTTCACTTTTAGGAACACTTACTCTTTTCCAGGCATACCAGTGGAGCCCTTTACGTTCTCCTGATCCCCACCAAAATCTAGCCAATATGGAGTTGATTTCTTCACAGATTTCTTTTGGTAATCTAAAGATGTTCATAGAATAAATAGGCATTGCCAGAGCCACCGCTTTCAATAGAACTTCCTTTCCACCATGGGATAAATGCTTCTGTTTCCAGCTTTGAGTTATAGTCTTCACTTTCTCCACAATATATGCAAACATCTCACTCTTCTTAGTCCCAAATTGCTCAGGCAATCCTAAATATTTCCCAATACCACCATCATTATGAATCCGAGAGTATTCCTCATTAAAGTTTTCACTCTAGGATTAACTTTAGCTCCAAAGGTGATCGCTGATTTGCTAAGATTGATGGCTTGTCCTGAGACTGCCTCATATAACTTGAAAATGTTGTTGAGTTTCCTTGCAGCTTTCAGATTAGCCAAAGAGAAGAACAATGAATCATCA
>NW_013622561.1:0-792 GCF_000695525.1 Brassica oleracea var. oleracea
ATTTTACTCTGGTTTGAGATCGTTTGTAATGATTGTTTATTTCTTGTCTGTGTTTTTATGGGTACATGGATGGATCAAGAGGAATGGTACTGGCATGATCCATGGTTGATCTACAGACGGGAAGTGGGCACAGAACCTCTCTCTTTGTCAGACAAAACATAAAGGTACTTTCTCTTTGATCTTTGTAGATATATAAACGTTTGTCTTTGCTCTGTGCGTGTGAATATGATTTTAAAAATAGTTTGAAATGTGATTGTTATTCAAACGTTTGTCTTTGCTCTCTGAGTTTAAAATTTAATTCATGTTTGTGTTAGGTTAGATAATAAATTGAGTGGTTAGTGTAAGATAATGGTTGGCTTAGTTAATAAATGCTACATCCTTCTCTTCAATGCTGTTAGATATATGTCATTTCAGTTATGGTTGGTTCTGATCTTTCTCTTCTATAAACTGTGTGATTCTCTTCTCTTTTTCTCACGTTTCTTCAAACACTGGTCTTTTATTTCTCTTTTGTTCAAACACTGGTCTTTAATTTCTCTCTTTCTTAACCGTGTGATATGGATTCTAATCCTTCCACTGGAACTAGCAAGTTTGTTGAACTACTTAATAGTCAACAAACAGTTTCCTTTGGTAACTTTGAAGATAGTGTTGAACTATCTTCATCACAAGTTCCATTACGAGGAAGTGTAGCAAACGAAGCTTCAAACTTTGCTGGAGACAGTGGTGCAGAGCGTTGCCAACGACGGGCATGGACACCAACGGATGATGTTGTCCTGATCAGCTCGTGGTTAAACA
>NW_013622562.1:0-792 GCF_000695525.1 Brassica oleracea var. oleracea
TTTTTTTTGGTTTAGCAAAGAAACTGATCGTAGCTTTGTTTTGGTTCCTTGACAGGGATACGCCGGTTGATGCTTTAAACACCTTCGTCTGCGAAACTGGTACCGGGAAACATGTTCCCAGAGCTCTATTTATCGTTCTCGAGCCCACTGTTGCGGTTATGGTGCGTTGAAGTTTTGAGCTAGAGATCTCCCTCAAATGTCTCCATTTTTTCTTTCATAACTCGAAGTCGCCATTGTTCTTTTTGCAGGTCCACCTAACGAATCTAGAACATATTAATGAGAACCACATGCATTAAGGAACATAAGGAATTGGTAATGAGGAATCTGGCGAGCCCACCAGCAGCACGAAGAAAGGAGCAAAATGTGGTGGCGACGGAATCAGAGCAGATACACGTGTCACACATGATGTGTGATCTGTTTGGATGATGTCGATGTAAACATCGTTACGATTCTGGTGGGATGCAAGCGAGTGTTAGTAAAGGAGAAAATTTTAGGGCTTAAATATTTGGTATCATGCAGTTTTGATATTCTTCCGTTTTCTTTCGGATTAACGAGAAAATCTTTTTCAACTCTTATTAGTTAGTGACAAACACTTGAGTTGCTATTTCTTTGTGGTAATTATTTTCTACTGTCTAGGACCTAGCTTCAGTTTGGTCTTTCATATTTTTTATCTGTATTCTTATAACCTTATAGAAAGGTTGGTGATATTATTTTTAACTTTGGGATCAATATATATACGTTTGCCTTTCTTATATAGTGTTCTAAATTTATAAATCCTCTCATAAACAAAAA
>NW_013622563.1:0-792 GCF_000695525.1 Brassica oleracea var. oleracea
GGTTCCTTCTCTTCTGTTGCCTTGACTTCTTCCAGCTTCCTACCAGTGTCACAAACTGCTATCACTGGTTCAATAGCCATGATCTGCTCCTCAGGAAGTCCTTCGTCAATAGGAATACCAGACTCTACCCTCAACCTGGACAAATGATAAGCTACACCATTCTCAACTCCGGGCTTGTCTTTAATCTCCATATCAAACTCTTGAAGCAAAAGGATCCACCTCAAAAGCCTGGGTTTTGCATCCTTCTTGGCCAAAAGGTGTCTCAAGGCAGCATGATCTGTGTAGACAATGACTTTAGACCCAACCAAGTAGCTCCTGAACTTCTCAAAGGCAAAAACAATTGCCAGCATCTCCTTCTCTGTTGTGGCATACCTCATCTGAGCATCATTGAGGGTTTGGCTGGCATAGTAGATCACATGGGTTTTGCCATCTTTCTTCTGCCCCAAAACAGCTCCCACAGCATAGTCACTAGCGTCACACATGATCTCAAAAGGGAGATCCCAATCGGGTGGCTGGACAATTGGAGCACTAATGAGTTCACCTTTCAGCTTCTTGAAAGCTTGTAGACATTCCACATCAAAACTGAAGGTGGCTTCCTTGCACAGCAGCCTCGTCAAAGGTCTAGTGATCATGGAGAAGTCCTTGATGAACCTCCTGTAGAACCCAGCATGCATGACCAAGAAAACTCCGGATGTCTTTCACTGTCTTTGGTGGGGACAAACCAACCATAACATTGATTTTGGCTTTATCCACCTCAATCCCATTCTCTGAAATCTTGTGTCCCAGCACAAT
>NW_013622564.1:0-568 GCF_000695525.1 Brassica oleracea var. oleracea
AAGAGAATCTGTTTACCGCCTGATGTCCGCCAACCACCGGGAAGACCCAAAAAATCAAGACATAAATCTATTTTAGAGAAAGTTGCAGACAAGAAGCGGCCAAGGAAGGAACACACATGTAGAATTTGTAACCATGTGGGACAGAATTCTACAACATGTCCTCTTAAGTGATGAGTATTCTATTTTGTTTGTTGGTATACTCTTTTGGTGTTTCATTACTATTTAGTTCATGTCCTATTAAGTTTTTTTTTTCAAAATATATCAGAACTATTTAACCATCTTATGTCTAATGGAGGAATGAACAAGAAACATAAACAAAACAAAAAAAGTTCACCAGAAATACTAATGTGAGTTTAACGAGTGTAAGTGGGCTCGAGAGTATTTACAGAAATACTTGAATCTTGTCATAAACAAAACAAAAAAACTTCACCAATGCAAACTTAAATCCACATGCGTAAAACCAAACTATTATACATCCATCATTCATAAGCTAAAACCAAACAAGTTATACATCCGCTAAAGCCAAAAACCATCAAGTTATACATCCGTCTAAAGCCAAAAAAACATC
>NW_013622564.1:633-792 GCF_000695525.1 Brassica oleracea var. oleracea
TTTTTTTATAATCTGATCATTCAAGCCATCAAAGTTACGTCCAAGAGCTAGACATTCAATGTACATCAAAGAGTACACACCGCAATCTCCCGGGTTCTCATTTTGGGGGATATTCTTGTGCCTAATATAAGCGAACTGCTTTCCACTTTTCGTTCTCGT
>NW_013622565.1:0-792 GCF_000695525.1 Brassica oleracea var. oleracea
GCAGTTATTGATGAAACGCCCTAAATTTCCCTTCGCACCAACAACTGTTACCTGCACTACCAAAAAAAACTTACACAGTTATTGCTTCCAAAAGGAAAGCGGAATAGGAGAGAGGACTTTCAAGGCAGTGCAGATGATATGTTAAGGAATGCAATTATTACAAGCAACTGCCAACAGATATGGAAAAATCTAGAGGCTGACAAAAGGCTTTTGTCAAAAGCTCATCTACAACTGATAAAATCCTCTTAAAGTTGAACGATCATACCTCTCCAACGTGTATTAAACATAGATCTAAGCAACTTGGATCAAGCAAAAGAGATATCTTCTTGTAGGCCTTGTCTGTGAATCTGCAAAATATTCATGATCAGGTCAAGAACTTACAACTGCTGGATCTTCAATATTTTTAGCCAGATAAAATAGAATTATGCTTCTGGATGGTATAACACATCTGTAGCACTTTAAGTAATCCATCATCTGTGATCTTAACACACCTGGCGATATCATAAACAACAAGACCAAATACCAGAAATGTGTAAATAATAAGGTATCCAACAATGTCACCACCATTAAATAACAAGAGGGCTGAGCAACAATTTTACTTACCTAGTGATATTATTCAGTGACTCTTTTTAAGTCTTGATAACTTTCAGCTACCTTGCAGCCATTTAGGTTCAAACCAATGATAGTTCTGCAATTCTTCACTAGATGTATAATACAACCCTGTGGCAAAAGAAGATGATTAATACAATAGTTTCACGAACTATTTTCCAAGGAGATTTTGAAGAAAGTGGT
>NW_013622566.1:0-792 GCF_000695525.1 Brassica oleracea var. oleracea
GTGATTCTCCACTACTTTTTGTATCCAAATACAGCTTCTTGCATCGTGATTCATCTTGGTTTGATTAGAATGACGAGGTAGTTGTCATATTCCCAAACAGGAAAACTGGGATCACCTGATTTGAAAGTGGGATAACTTCTTCATCCTAACTCCTATGAGATTTATTCCACTTCCTGGTGATTCTCCACTACTTTTTGCATCCACATACAGTTTCTTACATCGCGATTCATCCTGGTTTGATTAGAATGACGAGGAAGTTTTCATATTCCCAAACAGGAAAACTGGGATCACCTGATTTGAAAGTGGGATAACTTCTTCATCCTAACTCCAATGAGATTTATTCAACTTCCTGGTAATTTTCCAATACTTTATGTATCCAAATACAACTTCTTACGTCGCGATTCATCCTGGTTTGATTAGAATGACGTGGAATTTTTCATATTCCCAAACAGGAAAACTGGGATCACCTGATTTGAAAGTGGGATAACTTCTTCATCCAAACTCCTATGAGAATTATTCCTCTTCCTGGTGATTCTCCACTAGTTTATGTTTCCAAATACAGCTTCTTACATCGCGATTCATCCTGGTTTGATCAGAATGACGAGGAAGTTGTCATATTACCAAACAGGAAAACTGAGATCACTTGATTTGAAAGTGGGATAACTTCTTCATCCTAACTCCTATGAGAGTTATTCTACTTCCTGGTGATTCTCCACTACTTTTTATATCCAAATACAGGTTTTTTCTTCGCGATTCATCCTGGTTTGATTAAAATGACGAGGAAGTTGTCAT
>NW_013622567.1:0-792 GCF_000695525.1 Brassica oleracea var. oleracea
GAGGAATGGCAACGGAGGTGACCTTGTCCATTGGTCCCTTCAAGTAAATGTGTCGTTGGATGCTCTGGAACAACCTGGTTAGTAGAACAAAAAAGTAGTCCTCAACGTCAATCTCACAAAGGCGCCACTAATCAAAGGTGGCAAACTATATAAATAAAACACACTGCCACATGAAAATGATGAGCTGTGTGGAAACACAAAAACTCACCTTCTGGCGCATTGCAATGATTCTGTCTTGATTCAGATCGTCTGAGAGGACTGACAAAGTCCCGCAAGTAAGGAGTTGCTGACAAAAACAAGACACACACAAACCTTAATAACAAAGAACGTCTACAAAAGGGTTAGATCAATGAGTGCCAGTCTTGTTTACCTGACTAACACAAGAAGCCCTCAGCTCCATAGTTGAAATGTCATAACTCTGCTGATCAAAGAGATTAGTAAGCTTGGAAGCAACAGTACCCAAGTGATCAACAACATTAACAAGAGCCTTTACAGTATAGTCCTTTAAATTGTCCAACACCCTAACAAAAAACAGAGCATATATATTCTTAAACAACCATCATTCAAAGCTACTAAATAGTTAAAGGGAGACACATGGTTTAACATACATTTGCTTTTGTTCGCTGTGGAGATAAGACTTCTCACAGTAATCAACAGCAGAGTATAGTTGAGGTCGCAAGTTTTTCAGCTCCTGTTACATAAAAAACGTAAAGGATGAAAGTCCGCATCACAAGCTAACTAACATCCAATTGTTGGAACAAATTACAAAGCTATTAGAGATCATTGGATCAC
>NW_013622568.1:0-791 GCF_000695525.1 Brassica oleracea var. oleracea
ATTAGAGCTGAAGTTCGAGAGATGTTTGAAAGAACCATATGTCTATCGAAAGTCCAAGAATGGAGATCTTCTAGTTGTTGATGTGTACGTGGATGATCTGTTTGTTACTGGAACGAGTATGAGGATGATTGAAGAGTTTAAAGGAGAGATGGCCAAGAGATTTGAGATGAGTGATTTAGGAAATCTTACATACTATCTTGGTATTGAGGTAAAGCAACATGAAGAGGGTATAACCTTGAGTCAAATTCGTTATGCTCTAAATATACTTGAGGAATATGGAATGAGAGATTGCAACTCTGTTCACATACTTATGGAACCAGGGCTCAAGTTAGCCAAGTCTGAGACAAAGAGAGACATTGATGCGACTAACTACAAGAAGGTTATATGGTGCTTTCTATATATATTGCACACTAGACCAGACTTGTCTTATTGTATTGGAGTGCTGAGCAGAGAATCAGATGGAGTAGCAATAAAACAATGCTTACACTATCTACGAGGTACTACTACGTTCGGTTTGACTTTTGGCCAACAAAGGATACAACGAAGCTGGTTGTTTATAGTGATAGTAGCTATAATACGGATCCAGATTGAAGTACTACTAGTCACATCTTCTACCTCGGAAGGAGCCTAATAAGCTGGTGCAGTCAAAAACAGGATACGGTGGCACTGTCGTCGTGTGAGGCTGAATTCATGGCTGGGACTGAAGCGGCCAGACAAGCGATTTGGTTGAAAGATCTTCTTGGTGAGATCATTGGAGTCTCATACGAAGTGTGGGAACCGAAATTCGCACT
>NW_013622569.1:0-791 GCF_000695525.1 Brassica oleracea var. oleracea
TGCTTATTCTGGAATTGCCGGGGGGCAAATAAACCCAATTTCAGACGGTCTATTCGGTATATTTTGAAGAAGTTTAAAACTGATTTTCTTGCTTTATTTGAGACTCATGCGGGCGGGGATAAAGCAATGAAAATATGTCAGAGTTTGGGATTTGAGAACTCTTTTCGAGTGGATGCCATTGGTCAGAGAGGAGGTATTTGGGTTTTATGGAGGGATCAGGTCGGGGTTATCACGGTTGTGGAATCTTCTGATCAGTTTGTTCACGTGAAGGTGGTGGTTGGTATGGACATCATACATCTCGTCGCTGTCTATGCGGCCCCTACGGCTAGCCGCAGGAGTGGTCTTTGGGGGCAGTTAAAACGAGTACTGGAAAATATAGATGAACCGGTTATGTTGGGTGGCGAATTCAATACTATTGTGAGGTTGGATGAGCGAACTGGAGGGAACGGTAGACTTTCACCAGATTCACTGGCGTTCGGGGACTGGATCAATGAACTAGCATTGGTGGATATGGGTTTCAAAGGGAATCAGTTTACTTGGAGAAGAGGTAAAGAAACACGCAATTTTGTGGCCAAGCGTCTTGATAGAGTTTTGTGTAGTGCACAGACGCGAGTGAGATGGCAGGAGGCGGTGGTCTCACATCTCCCCTTCCTAGCATCGGATCATGCACCGGTGTATGTTCAATTGGAGCCAGAACAGAGAGGAAACACAAGAAGAAGACCATTCAGGTTTGAAGCTGCATGGCTAAAACATGACGGGTTCAAGGAGTTACTCTCAACGTCTTGGAATAG
>NW_013622570.1:0-791 GCF_000695525.1 Brassica oleracea var. oleracea
ACGAAGCTCTGGCGCATGCTGCATATCCTAACTTCCTCCAAAACTACCGGGATAAGGCCAAGATTTGGAAAATATTTATACATTTATTACGCCTTTAAAGTATTTATATCATCTTATACCAAAAAAAGTACTATTTATCATCGGCATCAGATATATTTATACATTTATTACGCCTTTAAAGCGTATTGCCTTGATCTGAATTAAATTATATACACTAATCAGTTACTAAATACGACATTATCTTTTACAATAATTTAGGAGCTCTAATAGACTTATGTGTTATATATTGAGAATTCGGCCAAAAAAAACCTCAACTTTACACGAATTGCTAAAAGAAACATGAATTTTTGGGCTGACAAAAAAAACACCAAACTTTCATTGACTTTAGAATTAATTAACAATGTTTTCGCTGACTTGCCAATTTAGCACGCCGTCAACAAATTTAACAGAAATATTTCACGTCGTTTATTGTTGGCGTTAAGTGAAACGACGTCGTTTTCAAATGATGTAAAACGACGTCGTTTTACATGATTTGAAATTAAAATATGTAGACCTCTAGACTCGAACCCAGGTTGATTGGTCAAATGGCAAGATATTTGACCACTGGGCTACAAGCACTTTCAATGTACTTACTAACATGTTTACTTTTATTTGATACATTTTAAATATATAAAAAAAAAATTCTCTAAAAACTTAATAAGATCTTTAAAATTCCAAAAAAAAAAAAAAATAAAGAAGATTTTAATAAACTTAATTTAGAAATTAAAATTAAAAATAAAATTTTATTTTTC
>NW_013622571.1:0-791 GCF_000695525.1 Brassica oleracea var. oleracea
AACAAAGAAGGTGAGAAGGAGAAAGTAGCTACGCATGAGGGAGAAGGTGGGAGTGATAAAGAGCCTAACGACAAGGATGGTGAAGGTGGGAGCGATGAAGCAAGTGGGAGCGATGAGGAGTTTCAAACTCCAAAAGGATCAGCAACCATAAGGGCGAGAGATACAAAGGGAAAGAAGAGGCTCCCTGATCGTGGAATGGAAAAAAGGAAGCATAAGGTCCTACATACTAGACCACAACAGGCGCCCTTTGATGAAGATATGAAGACTTTTGTGACGCAGTTGTTTCAGCAAGGTTTTGCTGCGATGGAAGAGAGTTAAGGATCATCAAAGCTTTGCAAAAATCAAACTGTCAATAGGAAGATTCGATTTGTCTTAACAATGTTGTAAGCAAAAAGCAAATAACAGAGAACACACACAACAAACTAGATAGGTTTATCACATGTTCCTCTCTTGTGTCCCTCCATACCACACCGACTGCACTTGTGCTTTTTCTTCTTTGTTGATCCTTGAGAAGATCTAATCTTGTCTTCTACTGTTTCATACCTTCTCTTTACTGGTCTACCAGCACTCTTTCTTGACTCTGGTGGTAAGATCTTCGCAAGTTTAACCTCATCTGGGACATTCCATTCAGCCTCTGGAACTGGTATGGGATTAATGGATTCCGTGTAGGCAGCTCTCCACGTTGCAGTGCTATAGACGCCATCAGTAAATCGGTATACTTCCATACCTGTGTCAAAAAAAAACCCGACCAATGTCTAAACGCTGCAAAATGCTGGAATATATAGGTACCA
>NW_013622572.1:0-791 GCF_000695525.1 Brassica oleracea var. oleracea
GGAGGAAATTGATGATATGAAGAGCTTGTATGATGACAAAATCGGCCATTTGGAGCTTCAGTCTCAGAGATCTGAAGATGTAGTGAGAAGCTATGAAAAAAAGATTGAAGATTTGGGTGATGCGTTGGCTGGGTTTGAAAAAGAGATGAAGGAGATGAAAGAGTTGGTTCACGGGTATGAGAGAGATGTGAAGAGCTTGAAGAAGATGGTAGTTTTTGGAGTTGGAATGATGATTGTGTACTACTATTTTGCTATGTACTAATGTGCAAGATTGCAATGAATTGTTTCAGTTTCAGTTACAATATGTTTGTCGGATTGGTTGTTTTTCAAGGGGTTAACAGCTTCTGTTATAAGATAAGAACTATTTTAAACAGAAGATTGTGATAACATAACAAGTTTTACAAAATAGATAAGTTTTAGAACATCACTAAGTTATACAAAAGATAAGACTTTTGAAACATCTTAGCCGCTTCATACTAGACGGACAACACACCTAGACTTTTAAAGCACCAAAAACCAAATATGATACCAAAAGAAACCGATCCTTAATAATAACATGAGACCTGAAAAAGAGCCAAAATTGCTGTTAGAAGATTATCAAAAGACCAATGCTGTTAGAAGATTATCACAAGACCAATGAAACATAAATAGGAGAGCAAACCTGAATTTAGGCTGGTGGTTGACTTGGTCCCTGAGCTTGTGATGGCTGACTTGGTCCCGGAGCTTCGCTTTGTGATGGCTTATTTGGTCCCTGACCTTCACCTTGCGATGGCTGTGTCTTCTTCCTTGGA
>NW_013622573.1:0-791 GCF_000695525.1 Brassica oleracea var. oleracea
AACAATGCCATTATAGGACTATCACGAGCGGGCAGAAGAGCATTATTGAACGATTCAACAGCGTTAGAAGTCATCACGTTAAATCTCTCCCCTTCAAAATGTGAACGTGTCCATAGCTTCTTGTCGATCTTCTCCAAATAATCCCAGCATCTCCAATCCGTCAGTTTAATAAGCTCCATTATCTCCTTAAACTCCGAAACTCTGAACGCATCCCCAGCTCTGCCAACCATTGCTTTCTGTTGCAGCCCCATAAACTTATCATTAACGTTACGCTGGAGGTGTACGAGACAAATACCATGGTGTGCACGTGGGTACCATTTATCTTTCGCTGCGAAAATTGTTGCGCATCTATCTGATATCTATATTATTAAAACTGAAGTGCACATTGGAGTTGTTTGGAAACTTGAATAGTAGACTAATGGAAAAGTGTTTGTAAACACGGATAATTAATGTCCTTTTCGTAATTTGATTAACATAAGCTATTAACCAAAATTGAAATCAAACAATTTACAACGGTTACTGGTTTCCTTACCCCGATTATCGGCTACCCAAGTGGATATTAATTAATCAAAAAATTAAAGAAACATAATATTATTTTATATCTGAAAATATCTTAAAAATATATTGAGTTTGGAAAATGTATGTTAGACGTAATTGCCTGGATTCTCGGTGAAATCTTCGCAATAAAGCCGGCCCTTCTTTTCAAAATTAAACTTCTTTCCCAAGTCTAAAGATCGCTTCCCCAATCGCCTTAAAAGCCGTCGAATGCCAGAATAATTAGTTACCTAAAT
>NW_013622574.1:0-791 GCF_000695525.1 Brassica oleracea var. oleracea
TGCCCTTAGGCATCAATACATAAGCCTGGCCGTGACCTTCAATCAGGACGGCTACACCTGCAATGGTGTGTACGTTTGCATTTTGCATTGTGAGATTTAAGAAATATCTTTTATCTCTAAGAATTGTATGACTTGTGCCACTATCCACCACGAGTATGCTCATTTCGTCATTCATTTCTATAAATAAGATTTCATTTCTCAGAGATTTCAAAAACTTTCATTTAAAAGTTGCAGAACACCAAAATTAAAAACACCAAATCAATCATAAAACAATCATAAAGCAGTAAAAACAAGTCGTATCGAAAATTTAGTCTTTGAGACAATCAGAAGTCTCAAAGTCCATCAGGTCGTCATTTGCAACATCAGATTCTTTAACAGCCTCATAACCGGAATCATGGACCATATGAGCCTCCGAGTTCTTGTCCTTAAGACTCTCTTGGTAGAGCTCACATGAGTGCTTAGGAGTTCTACAATTCTTGGCCCAATGGTTGCTAATCCCCAATGGTTACCGCCTCGACCTCGTCCATAACCAGCTCGGCCACGGTCGGGATTGGAACCACGACCACGGTTATTGTGGTTTCCTTTCCGGCCGGCCAAGTACTTGTCTCGACCGTTCGAGTAATTGTCACGGTTCCTATATCCACCACGGCCTTTGCCATGTGATCTCTTATCATTCTTGATGTAATTGCACTCATTGGGATTTTTCTTTCAGCTTCATTTGCCTCTGGTAATGGGGCAGATCCGACAGGTTTAGCTTCACTGTTCTTCATCAGGAGCTCATTGTTTGCCTC
>NW_013622575.1:0-791 GCF_000695525.1 Brassica oleracea var. oleracea
ATGAAACATAGAAATATTCAGACCTAAAACCTTCGTTTTACAACAGTTACGACATTAGTCTTTTTATATTATTAGTATTAATATGTTTTACCAATCAAGGGTTCTTTTTTTTCTTTTTTTTCTTTTTTGTTAAGTATGTGAATTTTCATTAGAATCTAATGACACAGGGGATACAAAAGTTTCGAAAGATCAAATCCTAGCATCTAAAACGCTTATCAAAGCAAGCTGCCTAAAAGAGCCACAAAAAAAGGTAAAAAAAGACTCTTCTATGACAATGAAAGGTTTGATAACAGTGAAAGAACGTGGCCAAAGCTTGGCGATTGAAGGTCAAGGGTACTTTTGAACCTTACTTTAGGAAACTAAAACGTTGATCTTGCAAATCCTTACTAATAAAAGGGACCTTTTGAGGCTCCATAGAGCGTCCACATCAGCGAAAAAAAATTCTTCCGAAAGATGACACGTGGCATTATTATTTCACAAATAAAAATAAATAATAACTAAATTTGCAATATAAGGAAAAATAAATAATAAGTAAATAAACAATATAAGAAATAGAAACATTGCATTAAACAATAATAAGTAAAAATACAATATAAGGAAAATAAATTATAAGTAAATATATAATTAAGAAATAAAAAAAAAAAATTAAACATATATCTGAAAAATGTATAGTATAATAAATAATAACTAAATACACAATATAAGAAATGGAAATATTAAATTAAATATTTATCGTAATATTAAAATAAATAAATATAAAATAAAATAAAAAATAATAAGCAAATATAGTA
>NW_013622576.1:0-791 GCF_000695525.1 Brassica oleracea var. oleracea
ATTATGAAGAAAAGAAGTGGGAGGATCTGAAGGATTTATCTCAAGCTTCCTCTAATAAGGCAACAATACTGAGAGTGTTGTTGCAGAAGCTAGGGATAGGTTTATCCCAGGATCAGGAACAAGGAAGGAGAGAGCCTTCTAATCAGGCAGAAGCTGGAAGGACAACTCCTCTTGATCATGAGAGGGGGAATGTTAAGATGGAGATCAGGAAGTAAATGTTGAGAAGAGGTGATAATAACTTTGGGGATAAAGAGGATGGTGCTCAGTCTAGTGGAGATGGGCAAGGAGAGTCTACTTGTTCAGGGGAGAGTGTGGCTCAGTATACTGGTTCAGATGAGAGTGTGGCTCAGTCTACTGGTTCAGAGGAGAGTGGAGCTCAGTCTAGTGAAGGTGTGCAGCAAGAAGCACAAGAAGAAGAACAAGTTAAGGTTTTGCGGAGAAGCACAAGGATAAAGAGGGATGCTTCCAACTGGGTAAACACGAGGGTGTACTACAATGCTCAGGCTGTGGAGCATCCTTCTCAAGCCGTGTGTTCCTTTGCAGAATATCCACAAGAGCACATGGTGTTTATGTGTAACTTGGATGAAAGTGAAATACCAAGATCTTATGAAGAAGTTATGAAGCACAAGGTTTGGAGAGATTCAGTAGGAGATGAAAGGGATGCAATGATCAGGAATGACACTTGGTATGAGAGTTAGTTACCTAGAGGGAAGAAGGCAGTTTCAAGAGATGGATCTTCACCGTGAAATATCTTGCAAATGGGGAGATAGATAGGCACAAGACCAGGCTGG
>NW_013622577.1:0-791 GCF_000695525.1 Brassica oleracea var. oleracea
CATTCACAAGCTCCAAGTGTCGTAGCGGCTTCTTTATAGCGACCTATAGAGGTCGATACAATTAGAACGCAACCCGCAACGGTCTCCCATAGCGGTCACACGGGGTCGCTACGTTTTCAAATCATTCACAAGCTTCAAGTGTCGTAGCGGCTTCTTTATAGCGACCTATAGAGGTCGCTACAATTAGAACGCAACCCGCAACGGTCTCCCATAGCAGTCACACGGGGTCGCTACATTAGTAGCGGTTTATCATAGCGACCTTTCAAGACCGCTACAGAGCCCAGGTACGTTTTTCTAACTAGAAATCTCGGTTCGATTTGAGTAAACCAACCCAATTTATCTCGAACCAATCCACACAAAACCTGAGACAACCTCATCTCTCTCTCTCGCGACTTTATCCCTCTCACAAACATCATCTCTCTCTCAAACCCCTCTCATCATCGCACAATCCCACCAAACCCTCAATTCTCAACCAAATTTTGTGGTTCAACTCCCTATCTCCACGAAAGCATCCATAGTTTCGATTTCTCTATTCAATTTGCATACAAACAAGCTAAGGTATGAAAATTTCGCCTTGAATCATCTTGGGTAAAAATTTTCAAGTTTTTAAACGATGATGCATTATCGATTTCTGGATGGAAACTTGTTTGTTAATCATATATAGGCTTGTTAACGAGTTGGGTTGATAAAAAAAAAAAAAAAAAAAAACTTGCTAGACTATCTTTAATTGAGATTTTAAAATCTAGGGTTCTTGGTGATTTTGGGAATTTCGAAAAACATTTGGACATAAG
>NW_013622578.1:0-790 GCF_000695525.1 Brassica oleracea var. oleracea
GATTACTATAGTGATCTCTTCTCCTCCAAACCAACTTCCTCATTACAAGTGATTGACGAGGTTCTCTCCCCTCTTATCACTGAGGAAATGAATAATGCCTTAATTAGGATACCAGACAAACTCGAGATCAAGAGAGCAGTCTTCGCTATCCATCCGGATAAAGCGCCTGGCCCTGATGGCTTCTCAGCCTGTTTTTACCAAAGCTTTTGGGATATAATAGGCGATGATGTATCAGCAGAAATTGGGAGCTTCTTCACATCAAACACACTCGATGGTCGCTACAACGAGACCCACGTGAGGCTCATTCCAAAGACCAAAGGTGCGAAGACAGTTGCTGACTATAGGCCAATCGCATTATGCAGCACCCATTACAAGGTCATAGCAAAGGTGCTCACTAACCGTCTGCAGCCAATTCTTCAGACCATCATCTCAAGAAACCAATCCGCTTTCGTTAAGGGCCGTGCAATAGCGGATAATGTGCTCATTACACATGAAGTACTCCACTACCTCCAAACCTCCGGGGCCCAAGTCCGATGCTCCATGGCTGTGAAAACAGACATGAGCAAGGTGTACGATAGGATTGAATGGAGCTTCCTCAACAAAGTACTCGATAGACTTGGCTTCCACTCCAACTGGATCACATGGATTATGGAATGCATCCGATCAGTCTCGTACTCGTTCTTGATAAACGGAGCAGCTCAAGGAAAAGTGATTCCATCTCGTGGAATTAGACAAGGAGATCCACTCTCACCCTACCTCTTCATCCTATGTACTGAGGTCCTCTCTAGAC
>NW_013622579.1:0-790 GCF_000695525.1 Brassica oleracea var. oleracea
AGTGATCCTTCCTATCTTAGGGTTCTTCAAGTGGTATCAGAGCCACTCTTCTGTTGTCTCTTTTCATTCCATCTTTCTCATCTACCATTTTCTTCATAAAAATTCTTCTTCTATCTATCTTAAATCCGGGCCGCTCTTTACCATCCATATTTAAAAAAAAAAGAAAAGAAAGATCTAATCAAAAAAAAAAAAAATATATATATATATATATAAAGATTTCGATTGTGGTTTGGTGGTGGAAGAGTAAGCCTGCTGGCCGAGGAGAAATCCGGCCTTAGAGGTGGTTAATACGGATTTCCCTTGTTAAATCTCTTATCTCTCTATCTTGTTCCTTGGGTGGTTCACTTGGGATTCTCATTTTTGGGTTATCTAGTTTGTTCTCTTAGAACTTTGAGGGAAACTCTTTTGTGTGATTACCAAATTGAGTGAAACACGTGTGTGGGCAAGGTTAAACACCTGAGAGTGTGAGGTTTTATCTAACTCTCAGTGTTTAAGATTTTCAGGAAAACCATGAGTAGTGGAGAAGAAAGGAACCGTCCCGGAAACTCTATGGCCGGCTTGTCTAACTTGCAAATGAGAGCTTTGAATGATTCTATGACTAACTTGTTGAATACAGGTTTGGAACAGATCCATCAGAGACTTGATGAGCTTCAAATCAACCGGTCAACTCGATCTCAAACCGGAGCCAGACGCGATCGACCAAGGAGACGCAGCCGATCCGACCATGACATCCAAGAGTAGGTGTCCGAAGATGAGGACGACCGATCCATCAACCGGCCTAGGAGAGGAC
>NW_013622580.1:0-790 GCF_000695525.1 Brassica oleracea var. oleracea
GCACTTCCAGTTGACTTAAAAATTGTCTCTGGAAAGATGTTCGATTCATCCTCGAAGTCATATAAGCCGAGAACCTATCGCGGACTTTAAATCGGTATGAATCAGGTAGAAATCACAACAGGAAAATCGATAGCCGGCTAGTCACCGCACAAACCTTAAAACCGAGAGTAAACCTAGGTCTTGCCCTAAACCCATCGCATTGGTCTCAGAGATCTCAAAGACATGATATCTAAATGATACGAGATCCTAAAACCTGTCTCTCCGTTCATATCTCAATGTTCCCGAAAGTTCGTAAGAATAAATAATTATTACGAAAACTCACGTCTCGAACAAACCAACAGATCGAACGCCTCAACGAAGATAAATGTGAGAACACAACTCATGTTTACTTCAAACCTACTCAGTAACTTAAACAAACATCCATTATATATAAACTGCATACCGGTAGGGGATCAAAGCCACCAACGGCCACTCCCGATAAAAATAAAAACGGCCAGAACAGGCCCATACAAAGTTCGAAAGGCCACACTCGGCCGCAGAATACTAGAGAAGGGGAAAACTCCTTCCTGTCAAACATTCACCTCTCACAAATCAAAGTCAAAATTCCCGGAAAAGGAAGCTCCGAATGCATCCGCAGGATAGTTCACTTCCTCATCGCCACCGGCAAACTCGGTCGTAGTCTCTATGGTATCAGGAAAAACTGGGATGGGATCCCAGAATCCCTGAATCCTCCCGTCGAGTGAAGAAATGAGCGTCTCAGCGTGAGCATGATCCTTCATGCCACCTTTCA
>NW_013622581.1:0-790 GCF_000695525.1 Brassica oleracea var. oleracea
ACCTTATCTATTTAGAGTAATTTATTTCAATACAAAAACTATCTAAACCATCTTATACATACATATGTTTTCCATTATTCAATACAACTTTTCATCCTTGCAAATATGACTCTTATCTCAAAAATCAAATTAAAACAGTAGAAACCAAAAATATCTTAGAAAAACAAAATCTGAACTGAAACCATATCAAACCCAAAAAATGAGTAAACAGCTTTTGAGGTTGATTGTTTGCAGATTCTACATTAGATTTTGGTTTTTGTTTTTCTAGAATCTACTTTTTCTCCAATTAAGATTTTAGTAAAATAGATTTCCTATTTTTTAGGGAAACGAGATTCTAACTCTTTTGCCATTTTTCACATAGAAACCAAAATCCAGATTTTATGGGTTTCTATCTGTATCCCACGATTACTTTCTTTTTCTTTTTTTTTAAACAAACTATTAATTATATTAATATATAAAAACCACATCAATTTAATTATATTAATATATAAAAACCACATCAATTTAATTATATTAATATATAAAAACCACATCAATTTAATTATATTAATATATAAAAACCACATCAATTTAATTATATTAATATATAAAAACCACATCAATTTTCATAAAACAACCACAAACTCAGAAAAATAATCTTCTCTGCATATCAAACTATTAGAGTTTTGTTTATTTAAATGAATTCCATAATAATTTAATCATATTTTATACCATAAATTTTAAAGTAAAATAATTATTTTCTAAATTATAAATATTATATATTTATTAAACTAGAATTTCTGTAATATTT
>NW_013622582.1:0-790 GCF_000695525.1 Brassica oleracea var. oleracea
ATCGTCTTTATAGCCCATTTCGTACTATAAGATTTTCGATATCAAATAAAATAAAGAGAATATCCCCCATCTTGAGGAACACGCAGAAAAAATATTGATTGTTTGACATGGTAACTGAATTTTCCAAAAACTCATCTTAAAATATAGAGAGATTCGATTTTCCAAGTCGAGATCCCCCAACTTTCTTCCCAAGTTTCTCCTAAACCTAACACCTTGCTTTGAATCCGATCAATATTATAAATTGGCAGCACCAGGTTCCTATTCAAAGCCACACCTTCGAATAAACCAAAAAACAAACCAATGGCTACTAAGAATATTGCACCATCGATGCAAATCCAAGCATCGAGAGGTCCTAATGAACAATCTGCCGTCTTCGGCGACTTGAAACCATGGAAAACACTTGGTTGGTTCATGTAAAGGTTCTACACGCTTGGAAACAATACATTCAATCCGTGGAGACCATGGAATTCGTCTTGGCTGATGTAGTCGTTCATTACTGTATTTTTCAGTCGATTATGTTTTATTTAACATTTTGGGATTGGCTACTAATATTTTAAATTTATATGTAACATGTTTTAGGGGAAAAAAATCATGCAACATGTAAAAGGACTTACATTGAAAGTAAGGGAACGATTCTTACGGTTTGAGCATGGCGCTACATCCGGAATTTCCAGATTACTCCTGCTGGTGGAGCTTATCGAACCACAGATCATACCTGGAAAATGGTTTCAATCAAAATACGTTCATTACGCGATCTAATCACGTTAATGACGAGCTGTATCTGAATTTG
>NW_013622583.1:0-790 GCF_000695525.1 Brassica oleracea var. oleracea
CGGCTATTCACGGAACGTGAAAAGCGAATGAATAATTATCTGCTTCCTGAAGAAAGTGAAGATTTTTTTTGGAATTCTACAAGAGCCATTCGTTCTTTTTTCTCTGACAGATGGTCAGAACTTCATCTGGGTTCGAATCTTACTGAGAGGTCCACTAAGGATCAGAAATTGTTGAAAAAAGAACAAAATGTTTCTTTTGTCCCTTCCAGCCGATCGGAAAATAAAGAAATAGTTAATATATTCAAGATAATTACGTATTTACAAAATACCGTCTCAATTCATCCTATTTCATCAGATCTGAGATGTGATACGGTTCCGAAGGATGAACTCGATATGGACAGTTCCAATAAGATTTCATTCTTGAAAAAAAAAATCGATTTATTTATTTATTTCATCTATTCCATGGACGGAAGAGGGGGGGGGTACACGTTACGCCACGATTTTGAGTTAGAAGAGAGATTTCACGAACTGACAGATCTATTCACTCTATCAATTACCGAGCCGGATCTGGTGTATCATACGGGATTTGCCTTTTCTATTGATTCCTACGGATTGGATCAAAGACAATTCTTGAAGGAGGTTTTCAACTCCAGGGATGAATTGAAAAAGAAATCTTTATTGGTTCTACCTCCTATTTTTTATGAAGAAAATGAATCTTTTTATCGAAGGATCAGAAAAAATTGGGTCCGGATCTCCTGCGGGAATTTTTTTGAAGATCCAAAACCAAAGGGATCTCCTGCGGAAATTTTTTTGAAGATCCAAGACCAAAAAGAGTGGTATTTGCTAGCAA
>NW_013622584.1:0-790 GCF_000695525.1 Brassica oleracea var. oleracea
ATATGTTCATGGCACTTCCAACTAGCCCTACATCTTCAAGATATGCCTTATTCTCTTGTCAGAGAATTCAGGGTAAAATGGTGGGAAAAATATAATCAAGACCGATGTAGCTACTCCAACATCCAAAAATACTTTGACGCTATAAAACAAGCCAAACAAGTCGTCCAATCGGTTTCAAAAGCAGTACCCCTACTCTTACCAAGTCAACTACAGCAAACTTCTCAGAAGAAATCAAGTCCTGATACTTCAACTACATCTTCTTCTAGCCAAAAAAGATCTAAACAATCAAAGAAAGAAAAACTGGCGCAACTCATCGATCAACTCATGAACTCAAGCTCCGACGAAGAAGAAGTTAGCAACGATACAAACGACCCGTTCGGAGGACCTCTCGCACAAGATCCTTTCGAATAATAATAAAAAAAAAAATATATATATATATATATATATAATGCTTTCGAATAAAAAAAAAACCTAATAATATGTCTGTACTTTAATTTTTGTATTTTGTTCTAAAAAATATCCTAGTAGACTCTGTAAATTATTTTCTTTTCGACTTCCTATGTTTGTAACAGGTACAAAATAATTATACAGAGTATATCTGTATAAACATCCAAGACACCACTATCAAAGGATAACCTTCCAAGACATCAAATGACCCACATAAGACAAGCATGGGACCCACACGGATACTTTGAAACAATACGACAAAGGTCTCCACCAGTCACCCAAGACCTGATACGTAACAAGCAAAGTGTCGGCACAATCAGAAGATGACACGTAGCAAGCCGAG
>NW_013622585.1:0-790 GCF_000695525.1 Brassica oleracea var. oleracea
CTTACAGGCTTTGGGAAGTCAGTGCCTGAGAAGCCAACAGAGTGCAGCGTCAAGGTTTTGCGTCTGAAATTCCTTCCCATGCTAAAAGTGGAGTGGAGGGAGCTGAGGGAACTATACTTTCCAAAACTGGAGTTCTTGGATAAGTATCAGAGCCCTCAAGTTAGTTTCTGCCCCTGTGATGGTATCGGAATCTGGCGCGGCAAGTCTAACCAACTCTGAGCTGAGAGTTGCTCAGTTTTCCACATGTTGTCTATCTATTCTGTTTCTGTTGTTGTACGTTTGTTTCTTCATTTTCCATTGATGTCTTCCTTGTGAATATAACAATATGATGACACCTACAGTATTGTAATAGAAAAACTTTTAGATAAATTTCTTGATGAGCAAGTTAAAACCCATGTTTGATACAACAGAGAGAGGAGCTTGCCAAAGCTATTGCAGATGCTCGTGAGAGACAAGAGGCACAACTGAAAGACAATCCTCTGCTAGCTAATCCTTGCACTGTGCAAGTTGCACAGCATGCCTGGTACACCATGATCGATCCACAGTCATCATTATCACTACCGATACGAGATGACTATTAATACTGATGCGGCTTCAAACGAAAAACAGAGTTGAAGAACTACAATTTCTTTTATTTAAAAAAAAAATCAAAATCAGATTATATTATACAAGAGCTCAAAAACAGAATTCCAGGACTACAATTTCTTTTATACAAGAGCTCAAAACGACATATGCCCATACAGTGTCGTGTATGTTTCTCACCGACTAAACAATATTTATTATTTAATAC
>NW_013622586.1:0-790 GCF_000695525.1 Brassica oleracea var. oleracea
TTAAGGTGTTTACCAAAGGAACTTAGAGCATGCACATCACATGTATGACAAGTGCGCTGGTCTCCCCACGCAAAAGAGTAGCAGCCAAGGTGGGAACTCGTCATGGTGATAGTGGCAAACCACCGGAGCAAGGGTCCTTCAAACCCAAAACCGGTGCATCTTAAGTTCTAAGAATGTGAATCAAGGTTTATTTACAGGGAGTCTACGCGAGACGGAATTGGTTTACGGGGGTGGTCTTTTATTTCTTTTAATACTTTTCTTTACTATTGGTGACTTAGTTGGTTTTAAGAGAGTGAAGGAAGTTGGAGTTGTTATGTTTCTTTTGGTTCTTAATAAGACTTGGAATAATACTGGTTTCTTGAGTTTATGGTGGTCTCTTGGTGTATATGTAACCGTTTTACATTGCGGAGAGGGCTTGGCTTTTTTGGTTTGGAATCATGGTTGTGTGTGGTGGCCTATTACTGGCGTTTTCTTCCCTGTACTGACTCTGCATTAGTGTGGAACTGATGCATGTATGGCCTATGCGATTAAGGAGATGGGAATTGAAAGGTATAGTCCGGAATATAGTAAATGCATTTGGTCTCTTTGCTTTGGGGATTACATATGGTTTATCAGATCAATATAAAGAATACTATATAGCATTTGATACGAATGGTGAGTTATGCTTATTGGTGGCACAAATTTTTCTAAAGCACAAGTGTTTTATAATTTTACTCCATCCTTTTGATTATTCGATATGGTGATGGGGAAACAATTGGCAAGTTTTTGGTTCTGGATTAAATGGGCTTAA
>NW_013622587.1:0-252 GCF_000695525.1 Brassica oleracea var. oleracea
TTGATCATGTTTTCTTTGATGATTTGAGTCTCATGCATTGCATTGTATATATATATATGCATAGAAAAAAATCAAAAAAAATTAAAAAATTTGAAAAACACAAAAAGAAACATGTAGTTGCATCACTTGCACTTTTAAGATTGAGTCTAAAGCATATAGGTTGCATTCACTTGCATTGGGAACAATGATTTAAAATGCCTTGCAAAGAACCCTTGTCTAGAACTCAAAATGACACCCTAGTTAAACATATCA
>NW_013622587.1:357-790 GCF_000695525.1 Brassica oleracea var. oleracea
AGCTCCAATCTAAACTTGGCTTGAATGAACTTAATCTCTCTTGCATATGGGCATTTGCATACTTGATCATGGATCTCATACACATTTGGGTTATCTTATTCCTTCATACTTATCTTTGTTAACCCAAATGGCACTCCTTACCCTAAAACCCTAACTATTCCTTGAGACCAAACATTTAATTGCATGAGTGAGGCCTCTTTTGATAGCTTGTCATGTGCAAAATCCTGAGAGTATTGGAGGCGACATAGGTTTATTCTCATCTCTTGCTAGCACAATGAGTTAGCATTTGGGAATGGTGAGAGGGGTTTGTGTGTTTTAAATTTCAATATCTTGGGTCTGGAGAGTGAGAAGAAAATAAAGCTCCTAGGGATATATTAAAAAAAAATAAAAAAATAATAATAATAAGAAGCTCTTGATTATGTAACAAAGAACC
>NW_013622588.1:0-790 GCF_000695525.1 Brassica oleracea var. oleracea
AACCATAAACGGTAACGCACTACAAATGCCTCGTAACAAGTAAAGAATCCCCCCGGGAGACTACTAGCACTCTCCTTGATAAGGAATCCTGAATTCCACCGCGTCCGAAATATGGTAGAACGACCGCATGACCTCGAGGAATCTGCTAGTACTCCTACTCGGCGCACCTGCCTCCACCGGACGATGGTTCATGACCGGGAACGATTTTTCTATGGGAGGCGTGATCGAACCGTAACATGCCACTAACCATGCCTCGTTCTCGGCAGGGTCTACCGAATGAGGAACGAATTCCATCTTCGGCACTCGAAGCTCTTCAGAAACATTCGCGGGCAAAGACCCTTTCTTCGAACTCCTCTTCTTACTCGATATCTCGTGTTTTTATTTTTTTAAGATCAAGGAGGAAATGACAAAGAGAAAGAGAAAGAACTTTTCAAGAAAAACCTCTCTATGAGAATGAGTATGAGAATGAGTAAGTGTGAAGGTTATGAAGAAGTTACCTCCCTTCTTATAGGCATGAGAAATTACTATTTACTTGCGGATTTTTGGACACGAACTTCGCCCAAATACACCAATCTCGTCCAAACTCGCCATACCACGCATTGGGACCTCGCTAGAAATCTACGTTCCCAATGTGCTGGGGGGCTAACTGTTGGGGTCAAAAACGGTTACGACGAAGTTAACGTCCAAATCCCCGAAGAAGAAAAACGTATAAAAATTCTTCAACAAATATATTTTCGAAATAAATTCTTCTTTACAAAAAACCTTTGCGGAAGAAACGCGAATCATCGGA
>NW_013622589.1:0-790 GCF_000695525.1 Brassica oleracea var. oleracea
CAGCAACACACCTGATAACCGCTACATAAAAACTAGACCGTAAAGGTTGTCTTAACTCGAAGACAAACTACAAAAGACTTGATCCCTGCAACAAGGGTACGTAGGCAGCCGTCATAAGGCGCAGCCCCAATCTTATCGCGTTCTACTTTTAGAAGAGTGAGAAGACCACTTACCACGGACCTTTTCGACCATTAATTCCGCCTAACTCACCTAACTTGCCAAGCCACTCGCTAAAATCTCACGCTAGAAGCTCATGGTTCTAACAAGCTGGGGGGCTAACTGTTGGGGTCAAAATCGGTCACGACGAAATCAATGTCTGAAAGTCTGTAAAAATCGGCATGAATATTTTTACGAAAAATAAATCTTAGATAAGTCTTCGGAAAAAAATTATTTTTACGAAGAATCTTGCGGAGAAAACACATTCACGAGACATCGGACAAGAGCTCAAAAAAGGTCGCTACGCAACGACCGAACACGTGCTCCGCTCGGTCGCTACGTAGCAACCGAGTTCGAGCCAAGGCTCGGTCGCTACGTAGCGACCGAGCTCGAGCAGGTGCTCGGTCGCTACGCGCTCGCTCGGTCGCTACGCGCTCGCTCGGTCGCTACGCGCTCGCTCGGTCGCTACGCGCTCGCTCGGTCGCTACGCGCTCGCTCGGTCGCTACGCTCTCGCCGGTCGCTACGCGCTCGCTCGGTCGCTACGCGCTCGCTCGGTCGTTACGCGCTCGCTCGGTCGCTACGCCCTCGTTCGGTCGCTACGTAGCGACCGAGCTCTTCCGAAACGTCGATACA
>NW_013622590.1:0-789 GCF_000695525.1 Brassica oleracea var. oleracea
CGTGTTAGGAATACTGGAGAGGGCCCAAACTTGTCTGGCCACATGACAAGTGAAAAGCACATGGTTTATTGTTTCCGGTTCCTCACCACAAGCTTGACATCTGGCATCAACATGCATTCCTCTAGCATTGATCAGTTCCGCAACCGACAGGGCCTCACTCATTGCTTTCCAGAGGAAGACTTTAATTTTTGGTGTTGTCTGAACCCGCCAGCAGCTCTCTTTCAACCCATTCAGAGACGGCAACTCAAAAGATCGTGAGTGATGTATCTTAAACTTTTCCATAGATGCCAACCAGTAAGCCGATTTCACAGATATGCGACCATTCTTGTTGTAATTCCAAGTGAAAAAATCATTTCTATGACACACTGGCTGACATCGAGAAATGATATCAACATCCCCTTGGACAAACAACTCCCTTAGCTTATGTTGATTCCAAATTCTCTCTTCAAAATCAATAAGATATTCCGCCCTTAAATTAACATCAAAGGTATTGTTTTTTATCCAAGGCGCCCTGAGTCCCACTATCGGATCCTCAACCCACTTGTCTAGCCAAACCCTTGTTCTTTGGCCATTCCCCACTCTTAGCTTCAGCCCTTTTTGAAGAAGGTCTCTACCAAACAACAAACTTCTCCATGCATAGGACGATCTTACGCCCAATGGAGCAGAAAGAAAATCCCCATCAACAAAATAAATGCTCTTAAGAAACCTTGCTAGAAGACAATGCGGGTTGTTAAGGATTTTCTCTGCCTGCTTTGCTAACATAGCTTGATTAAAACACTCTAGATCCTT
>NW_013622591.1:0-789 GCF_000695525.1 Brassica oleracea var. oleracea
TTGGAGCTAGAACTCAAAAATGGAAAGAGAATAAGAATACTTTGAATTCATTGTTCTTAACCTTACGAGTAACACGAACTAATTTCACAAAACCAAAATTGTTGCAAAGATTGAAGAAGTGACTAGTTTGCAAAAGTGACAAAAACTAAAACTTGCAAAACTAAATAAAAAATATATCTTAAATAATTTAATAAAATACAAATACGTTTTATATGTAATATAATAAAATAACATTAAATATATATTGATAAAATAAAATAAAAAGTTAAGAAATATTTGTTATTAGAAAAAAATAAAAAAAAAATTTATGTTTAAGTAGAATTTGTAAAATTTCTATTCATTATAACTATTAATTTATAATGATATTATATATTTACTTAAACATTATTTTAAATATTGTTATTTTATTATTTTATGAAATAATATCCTATTTTATATCAGCTCAAAGACGATTTTTTTTTGTTTGATCCATGTTTGTTAATTTATAAATTTGTACTGTATATATCTGATGAGAACATTCTTTCATTGGATAGCTTTTTGCAATAATTTGTCACAGTGGACAAAACTAAAGAATAATATAAGAAAAAGTTGAATAAATCATCTGCAAAAATATCGTTAAATTACATTTGAGCAAGTAATAAAAAGAAATAGTATATGCAAGGATATATATATATATATATATATATATATATATATATTTTTGAAGATATATCAGTGGATCTGAAGCTTGACACGCTTTGTCCTCTTTGTTTTACTGCCAACAAGATCTTTCTGTTTATTTCATCAGCA
>NW_013622592.1:0-789 GCF_000695525.1 Brassica oleracea var. oleracea
GCATTTTAATTCAAATCAACATCTCTTAGGAATAAAATATTAAAAGTTTGCTGATTTAGATATTCATATCAGAAATCATCCTTTTTATCTCATTAACTGTAAAGTTTTTTTTTCAATAAAAAAATCCTTTCTAATTCTACCACTACCTCTTAGAATGATAAAATATATATTGTTTTATTGTGCCAAAAATAATCTTTTATTTTGGAAGGTAAAATATCTCAATTGATTATGGGAACAAAAACTTCCAAAACGGCAAAAAGAAAAGAAAAAATATTGTTGTATAGTATTTTGTTTTGTTTTCTACTAAGGAAAGTTATCTAACAGTTGTAAAAGTAAAAGAATAAAAAATTAACTTTTTATAAAAAAAAATAGTTTTAGGTTTATGGTTTGATGAAGTTAAAGTAAAAAATATCTCAAAGAACATACCAGTTGAGAAAAAACAAGTAAACAATTTATTTATTTCTCCTGAATAGCTTAATAAAAAATGTTAATTTCTCAAAATCAGTTAATAGTATTGAGATTTGTGGAGGGAAAAATCAAACTAGATGTTTGAAAATATAATTATGATTTTGGTATTTTATTTTGAGTTTTCTTTCGTTGCATGGAAACATAATAATTTATATTATTTTAGGACTTATTCTTATGATCGTTTTATCGTACGCCATTGTCACTTTACGATTGCTCTTCAATGATGTAAGAAACATCAAAACAAAACCAGAAAATAAAAGTTAATAATTGAAAAACATATTAACCAGATATGTAAGAACTTGGTTGTTAGTTAAAAAAAAA
>NW_013622593.1:0-789 GCF_000695525.1 Brassica oleracea var. oleracea
ACAAAGGCTCCAAACCTCTTTGAACATCATCATATGTATGTGCAGGAAGCAACTATGCATTGAAACAATAATGTCAAAATTTTTGAAATTTTCTCAAAATCTATGTGTTAAACCCCTACGAATATATTTAGTTTTTGGTAAATGCTTTATATACTGAAGTCCATAATCTTTAGCGTTATTATAAAATTTGTAACCACATTCTAAGTTTGTATAAATGTTATTTAAACTGTCTTTCACGGCACATGGGAATCATTCTAATTTTATATCAATTAATTTTGTAAAACTTCGTGTAATCCCTAAATTAGTGGACTAACCCATTATAAAATCGTTATTTTCTAGAGAAACATAGACAACAAAGGTTCCAAGCCTCTTTGACAATCATCATATGTTAGTTTAGGATGAAACAATGCATTTGAACAATATTGTTATATTTTTGAATTTCTTCAAAATCTATGTATAAACCCATACGAAATAATGAGTTTTACGTTAAACGCTCTATATACTTAAGCCTAAACATTTTAGTGTTGTTTTAAAATTTCTAACCATACTATACATTTGTATTAATGTATGTTAAACTCTTTTTAATGGTATATGAGAATCGTTATAATTTTTTTATCAATTTATTTCGTAAAACTTCTTAATACTTCCTAAATAGGTGGAATAACCACTGTAAAATCGCTATTTTCTTGAAAAATGAGACAACAAAGGCTTCAAACCTCTTTGAACATCATCAAATGTTAGTGAAAGATGCGACTATGCATTAAAACAATATTGTCAAATTTTTTGAAA
>NW_013622594.1:0-789 GCF_000695525.1 Brassica oleracea var. oleracea
TTGTTATTCTTTCGTATGCCGCGTTTCGTGCTTGAAATGTTCGCGGGGTTGAAGATGTTTCGCGATGTTGCATGGGATTAGTCTTAGCCCTGCGTTTGGGAAACATTCTGGTTTGACTACGGATGTTGGCAGCCAGAATTGTTGTTCCTGTTTGGATTTGATTTGCGATCGAGGAGTTAGGACCAAGGGGTCGCGTAGATTTGTCCCCGGAAAGAGGCATCCTCCTATACCGTGCTTTGTGTGGTGTTGGCCTTTCGAGATTTATTTCGTGTCTATTTGAGGATGTTCCCTATAGCTATAGGAGTTCTGTTACGAGTTTTCCTTACATGCCGCATTTTACGAGTAATACACAGCGGGCTTAAAATGATTCGTAGTATATGGAACTTGGTCGATTTTTGACAAGTGGAACATTTCCGTTAACTGTTTGGTTGTTAGGACTGAGTTTCGTTATGACGAATTTACCGTATGATTCCTATTTTTGGGTGGTACGATAATTGTTTGTGGGCTCGAAGATGTTGCGTTCAAGACAAATTCAGGTTTTGTCTTAACCCTGCTTTGCAGGAACACTTCGATTTGTTTGCAGACATTTGCAGCCAAAACTTATGTTCTTGTTTGGATGTCAAGTAGTTTAATTCATGCTAGAGCAGTTCGGAAATAGAGTGAATTGTGAGAATGTAAAACTTAGTCGATTTTTGACATGTTTACATTGTCCGTCGAATGTTTTGGCTTGGCGTGAAAGTTTTATTCAGCCGCATATCGAAGGACGTAGTTGATCAATAATTAGGCCAT
>NW_013622595.1:0-789 GCF_000695525.1 Brassica oleracea var. oleracea
ATTTAAAAATATAATTAAAAATAATTAAAATTATTTAATTTATTAATTTATTAATTTATTAATAAATTTAAAATTTAAAATAAAAATAAATCAATATGAAAATATTTTATATATAAATAATTTTTGAATTTATAATACAACAACAGGAAAAAAAAAAACTAAGAGTCGTTCATCGCCTGGTAGAATTCATCACTCCTCCTCGTAACATCTGCCTCGTTATGTACGTCGGATGACTCGCCTCGAATGAGATGTTGTTGTCGCATGTTCCTCAACATGGACTCCCATTCCGGATTTGTGGCCGCTATAACGTCCAAGTAGCCCTCGACTCACCGAAGATCTATCTGTAATGGGCAGTAAGTCTTCCTTTTCGAACCTGAGGAAAAAATTAAATTTTTAAAATTAACATCAACAGTATATTTCCCAACATTATCCACCTAATGAACACTAAATAACATAAAATCCGTAAACCTATCTAAATTCCCTATACTAACCACCTAATCTATCCTAAACTAACCAAATTAGAGAGGAATTAGAGAGACTTACCATTGCTACGAAATGGAGAGTAGGTGGAGAGGAAGTAGAGAGGAAAGAAAGAGTGAGCGCTCGGGGGTATATATAAGATTACATATCGTCGCAAATTCCTCGTAAGGTTACGACGAAATATTCCTAGTAAGGTTACGACAAAATAGCGAGCAGTTACAAAGGCCCGTGTTTTATTGTACGAGGAAATAGCGGGGAATCGCAAAGGCCCATGTTTTTATATACGAGGTATTAACGACGATTTTGCTT
>NW_013622596.1:0-789 GCF_000695525.1 Brassica oleracea var. oleracea
CGTGTCACCGGTGATCCTGCTCGGATGCTCAACAATGGCTGGGCTGCTGGCAGACTTCGCTCTACCATTGCAAGCGGTGAAGATCATTTCGTCCTTAGCCCTAACAGAATTCTCAGATAAGCATGCATGCGAGAGACTCCATTGTTGAGTGTTTGTTATTATGAGATATGAATTTTATATTATTTTCTAGTTATATTTTAGTTTGGTAATGAGAACTGAGAAGGATCAAAGATTGAAGAGAGAGAGTAAAAATTAATTCCTCTGTATTATTGTGTGTTAGTTGAGCTTTGTTGGTAAAGTAGAATTTATATTTCCATACCATTGAGCTTTACATTATATACATATTACAAATTTCATATCCATTTATCTCGATCAGAACTATGATTTTTGGACAAAGATTAACTAATAAGTTCGTTTGCCTTTAAATCAGAACTAAGTAAGTTTGTTACATCTTTTTTGGCCGAACATACATGTTATTACATTTTTTTGTCTTCGTGTTTGAATCATGGCATCATAAAATATCAAGATATCTTTCAATTTTCTTAAACAAATAAAATGTCACATTTGAAGTCATCAGTGATTTTCTTACGTTCGTCTATTGCTTTCTGTTCTCTTTGATGCTTTTACGATGAAATAATTAATAATATTAGGATTTATGCTCTCCAGCCTGGATTTATACATCTTTTCTTTTTATACATATGGTCCTTGTATCCATGTCGGTAGGTAAAACCATGAGCTTGCTTCCTCATTTGAACATCTGAAACACCTGAGAAGACATTCTAAACAGGC
>NW_013622597.1:0-789 GCF_000695525.1 Brassica oleracea var. oleracea
GTCGAGACAAATCGAACGGACGTGGCCGCGGTCGAAGATCCTTTGGCAGCGGTCGAAGATCCTTTTGCCGCGGGCGAGGAAATGGTCGAGACCATGGATGGGACCGTGGCTCATTTGGACGAGGCCATGGCCGTGGCCGTGGATCTTCTTTCAAACCCTAACACTCGACTAAATCAGAGAAATACGTGTGCCATAGATGTGGAATGAGCAATCATTGGGCTAAGACTTGTAGGACTCCCAAGCATCTAGTTGACCTCTATCAAGAGAGCTTGAAAGGGAAGAATCCTGAAGCTCATATGACTTACCAAGATGATGAAAACGACTTCAATCATGAGAAGGACGATCTTATGGATTATGAAACTTCAGATTGTCTAAAAAAAAAAAACTAAGGATTGATTTCGACATTTGTAATCTATATTCTATGTTCCTGGTTTTGATGTTTTTCATTCCTATATTTTTCATTTCTATGAACTTGTTTTATTAAAACTTAATAAAAGGAATGAATGATTTTTGAAAACGCCAATATGATTTGCGGGTATGGTACACATTAAGGGCTATGGCCAGATATGTATAAGGGCAAGCATTTAGATGCTTTATATTCACCCAGAAAAACCCATTGAGATTATATAGAGATATACGAATGAATGGTTTCCATATTGAAACAATGGGCGAAGAAAACAAAGAGTTCCTTCAGATATATGTAAAACATCGCCAAAGGCCTTAATGAGTCCTAAAAAAAATATATACCTGCATTCTCTATTGATCTAGACTATGCCAAGATCAGTATGA
>NW_013622598.1:0-789 GCF_000695525.1 Brassica oleracea var. oleracea
GAGAAATCTCCTGGATTTTCAATGGATGACCATGTGAACTTTCTATGGCTTTACGCATCATTGTAGTGCCTGGGTGGCCAAGGCGATCATGCCATAACGTGAACTCTTCTGGGTTCTGTTTTACTACAAGATTTGATTCGATCTCATCGATATAAGTATGATGTAATCCCGAAGGAAGTTCTGGAAACTTTTCCAATATGTGCTTTCTGCCACATTTTTCAGAAATTACATACATGTATTTCTTTCCATCCTCAGTTGCAGACTGAGTATCATATCCGTGAAGATATATGTCTTAAAAACTAAACAAATTCCTTTTAGAACTCTTAGGATATAAAGCATTATTTATGGAAAATTTTGTTCCATTCGGCAAAGTAAAGTTTGCTTTACCAGTTCTTTCAATCACGTCTGCAGGACCTGATATTGTATTGACGACAATTCTTGTCGGTTTTATATCAGAGAAATATCTCTTTTGTCTCAGAATAGTGTGCGTTGTTCCACTATCTGGTATGCATATTTCACGAATCCGTTTCTTGGATTTTGTTCCATTAGTATTTTGATCCATTTCTGAAATTATCATAAACATTAAATAAAAGTGAAACGTGAAATTTATTCATTGATTATATAAAGAAAACACACAATAATTATACAAATATTGTTGTTAAAACAACATTATTCTTTGAAAACATAATTATTATACATTACAAATGAGGACTATTCAGCAGTCTTATTAGAAACATTTCCATACTCTTCAAGAGTATTCTAGTCCAGCTCATTTGCGAAACCAGAGGA
>NW_013622599.1:0-789 GCF_000695525.1 Brassica oleracea var. oleracea
TCTTTGTTTTCCCCTCTTACAACTGCCCAAGCAATGGGAAACATTCTGTTATCAGCGTCTCTACCAACTGCTGCAAGCAAATCTCCATTTAAATCCCACTTTAAGAAGCATCCATCAAGACCTATTACAGGTCTACAACAACTCTTCCATGATTCACGTAATTCCTTGAAGCAAATATAAAAACAGTCAAACATCTGAACACCGTTAGCCTCTCTTGTGCATAATTCAGTGCTTATACCACCATTTGATCTATGTAACTCTGCTTCATAATCCCATAACTTGCCAAATTGCGTTGTCTGTGCTTCAAGGATTGTACCCAAGGCTATGTGTCTTCCTCTATAACACTTACCTATAGGCACCACGATATCATATCTTTCCTTTATAGCATCTTTAATCGCTGATGTCGGGAGGTTGACATTCCTTCGCAACTCTTCTCTAAACAAACCAGCAATCACGCCTTGCTTCAACATGGAGATTCGACTTGATTTACCATGATTGTGTTTCATGTGACACACTTTCACCATCCACCTATTAATAGGCTTCTCTACTGAGCAATATACCCGAAATTTACATTTCTCATTGGAACAAACAACCGCAATCCTCCAAGATTCTGACTTCGCCATCTTCACATCATACTGTGTATTCATAGAATACTTTAACAGTTGATCCTTGAACTCTAACCCACTGTTGAACTTCTGAAATAGCCATATGTAAGGTGGCTTCTCATAATCTCCATGGTATTTGTCCTTCTCTTTGACTTTCCCTTTCCCTCTTCTCTCTCTATTCCAT